>NW_026525540.1:5000-305000 GCF_943737925.1 Anopheles nili
TCGAAACAGCCTCCGCCACACGGAGCGCCTTCGCCGTGGCGTGCTCAACGTGCGGCTTCCACGAGAGGTGGTCGTGCAGCATCACGCCAAGGTAGCGGATGCTGCGGGCTGTTTGGACCTCGACGTCACCGATGCGAATTGACAGCGAGATCGGCCGCTGGACACTCGAGATGATAACGGCTTCCGTTTTCGCCGGTGAAAGCTCCAGCCGATGTTGGGTCATCCAGGTCATCACGGACCGTACCGCTTCTTCCGCTGCTGCTGCTGCTGCCCCCGGGTCGTCACCACGTGCCACTATCACGAGGTCATCCGCAAATCCAATCGCCTCCACCGTAGGGGGGAACTGCACGCTCAGTACCCCGTCGTACATTACGTTCCACAGGGTGGGGCCCAGGATGGACCCCTGTGGGACGCCGGCGGTGACATGCCGTACGACAGGGCCTTCGCTGGTGTTGTAATGCAGCTCTCGTCCGTGAAAATAGCTCTGGAGAATTCGCTGAATGCCTTCAGGTACTCGCTTCGCCTGAAGCGCGAGGGCGATCGACTGCCAGCTCGCTGTATTGAAGGCATTGCGAATGTCCAAAGTGACGACCAGTAGAAATCTGTGAACCCCGTGTCCAGTTCGGCCGAAGGACATGGCCGTGCTGCCAGCTGCCACGATTCGGGCTACCGCGTCCACCGTTGAACGTCCCCTGCGGAATCCGTACTGCCGGTCGGACAGCATCTGCCCAGACGTGCTTTCCAGGTGCTCATTGAGGCGCTCGAGGATGAGCCTCTCCAGTACCTTTCCCACCGTGTCTAGCATACACAGTGGGCGGTACGACGAGCTCTCGCCCGGAGGCTTCCCCGGTTTCGGAATGAGCACCAGTCGCTGTCTCTTCCATGCCGCGGGAAACAAAGCACGGTCGAGACAGTCCTGGTAAAGCCTTCGCAGCACGTCTGGGTGTTCACTTATCAGCACCTTCACAGCAGCGTTCGGGATGCCGTCGAGGCCTGGTGCCTTCCTCGAACTCATCCGCGATGCTATCACTTGTAGTTCCTCGATGGTTACCGGACGAAGGGTGTTCTCTCCGGGAGCAAGATGGCTTGGCTCTGGCCAGTCGAAAGACGGGTGCTCTGGGAACAGGTCAGCAACAATGCGATCCAAGGTCGCTCGGTCAGTCTCCGGTGGTGCGCGACTGCCACGGAGAGACGTGAGTACGACCTGGTACCCTGCCCCAAACACATCATCCTCAACGGCGTCGATCAACTCCTGGAACCGCCGTTCCTTGCTCCGTCGAATCTCCTTCTGCAGAGTTCGTCGTGCAGCCAGATGACTTGCTGCAGCGACCTCACGCTCTGGCGCGTTCGACATGCGCAGAGCGTGGTCCCGGGCTACTCTGCAGGCCTGTTGCAGCTGTGAGATTTCCGGGGTCCACCAGAACACATTGCTTCGACGTCCGTGCTGTCGCGGGTTTACTCTCTGCATCGTCTCATCACAAGCTCCAGCCAATGCTTTGACGAGCGTCGCAGGGCAGACAGCAGCCTCGGTGATCTTCCAGGCCTTGAGGGCCTCACGATAGCAGCCCGCGTGGAATTGACCCATTTTCCAGCGGCGGCCAGCCTGCCGTTGACTTGGTTGGGTCGCCCGTCGCCTCTCGTGCCTCGTTTGATGCGGTGCGTCGGCAATGAAGCAGATGCACGCGTGGTCACTCGCCGTATAGTCTGGCAGCACACACCAGGAATCGGGGCGAGCGATCGACATGCTCGCGAACGTGACGTCAACCATGCTGGGCCTTGCCACTCCATTCCCAAAGAAGGTTGGCTGGCTTCCGCTGTTCAGCAACCTCAAGTTGAGGAGCTCAGCGGTCGCGAGAAGCTCCTCGCCGCGGGTCGACGTTCGTTCGCTGCCCCATTCCTCGTGCCAGGCATTGAAATCGCCTGCCAGGACCACCTTTGCGTGATTGAGCGCTTCCGTGTGTACTGCTTCCAGAAAGGTCGTGAACTCGCCGATGGTGAGGCGGGGGGGAGCGTAGCAACTGATGAGCGTTATTCCGGCAACGTCAGCAGCCACCATTCCGGAGACGGAGGTCCTCCACACCCGCTGAATTGGGTGTGGTCCGGTGACTACCACGGCCACGCTACCCCCAGAGTCACACGCCCACTTCATGTTGTTGTTCGGAGCGCGACTAATCTCCGAAAGAAGCAGTACATCCACATTCTGCTCCACTGCCGATTGCAGGATCAAATCCTGCGCCGTCCGCGCTCGTCCCAGGTTGAGCTGGAGGCACTTTAGGGGCATGGCGCTGGCTGCTGCGCCCCGCAAAGGCGGTGCCCAATCCTGTGTGGCCCGCCACACTTCATGCACCGTATGTCCGAGGTGCATTCGGCAGCGATGTGGCCCTCCTGGCCACAGCGGATGCACTTGCCGCGACGATCGCTGTTGCGGCATCCTCGGGCCATATGGCCGCGCTCGAGACAGCGGAAGCAACGCTGTTGTTCAGCTGCCGGCTTTGGCAGCTCGCGCAGCTCGCTGCGGCAGTAGCAAACGTAGATCTGCTGGCCAGCCAGTTGACGGGCGTTGGTCAGCGGCAGCTTGACTTTCGCCCGCTTGGTGCCGTTGTACCGTTCCCACAGCTGGACGTGGGCAACTCCGGCAGGGCGGCCAAGCTTCTCGTTTAAAGCCGCGGTGATGTCCTCCGCTGTTGCGAGCGGGTCCACATCAAGGACGAGCAGCTCGCCCATCTCAGTAACGACTCGGGAGCGGCCTTGCTCACCGAGGACAGCATTCACGCGCTCGCAGAGCGCCACCGAATCAACCGAGCGGTCGATCTCTACTCGGAGTCGGCCGGCTCCGGTGCGTTGGCCGATTCCTATCTTTGTGCGCACGTCCTGAAGCTCCGGCGCCTGACGAAGACGGAGATACATATCCGTCCACGTCTTTCCGGCTGCCGCCGTAACTTCGATCTTGTCCGCCGTAATTTGGTGGCGGGGCTTCCTACGCTGCTGCGCTGCCTGGGCATGTTGCGGCTGCCCAGGCCACACCTGCTGCACCGGTCGATTCCACGAGCCGAGGTTCAATGGTGCCATCACTGGCTGCTGCTGCTGCCGCTGCTGCTGCTGCTGCCGCTGTTGTTGCTGCTGCTGGTGCAGCTGCTGATGCTGCTGCCGCTGCTGCTGGTGCTGCTGCTGCCGCTGTTGTTGCTGCTGCTGGTTCAGCTGCTGCTGCTGCTGCTGCTGCTGCTGCTCCTGCTCGCGGAGCAGCTTTCGTTCACGCTGCCGCCTACGGCGCTGAGTGGCAGTCAGCCATCCGCCAACTGCCTCTTGCCGTTGTTGCTGCTGCTGCTGTTGGTGCTGCTGCTGCTGTTGTTGCTGCCGTTGCTGTTGCTGCCGCTGGGCATGATGCAGCGGCTGCGGCAGTTCCGGCATGGCTTGCTTCCTTTGGGGCTCAGGTCGGGCCGCTGGAGCAGTTTTGGCGGCTAGGAGCTTTTAAATCGAGGATGTACTAAAAAAATTTTTTTTAAATCGAGGATGTACTAAAAAAATTTTTTTTAGATCGAGGATGTACTAAAAAAATTTTTTTTAGATCGAGGATGTACTAAAAAAATTTTTTTAGATCGAGGATGTACTAAAAAAATTTGCTTAGATCGAGGATGTACTAAAAAAATTTTTTTAGATCGAGGATGTACTAAAAAAATTTTTTTTAATCGAGGATGTACTAAAAAAATTTTTTTTAAATCGAGGATGTACTAAAAAAATTTTTTTAGATCGAGGATGTACTAAAAAAATTTTTTTTAGGTCGAGGATGTACTAAAAAAATTTTTTTAGATCGAGGATGTACTAAAAAAATTTTTTTTAGATCGAGGATGTACTAAAAAAATTTTTTTAAATCGAGGATGTACTAAAAAAATTTTTTTAAATCGAGGATGTACTAAAAAAATTTTTTTAAATCGAGGATGTACTAAAAAAATTTTTTTTAAATCGAGGATGTACTAAAAAAATTTTTTTTAGATCGAGGATGTACTAAAAAAATTTTTTTTAGATCGAGGATGTACTAAAAAAATTTTTTTAGATCGAGGATGTACTAAAAAAATTTTTTTTAAATCGAGGATGTACTAAAAAAATTTTTTTAGATCGAGGAAGTACTAAAAAAAATTTTTTTAGATCGAGGATGTACTAAAAAATTTTTTTTAAATCGAGGATGTACTAAAAAAAATTTTTTCATATCAAGGAAGTACTAAAAAAATTTTTTTTAGATCGAGGATGTACTAAAAAAATTTTTTTAGATCGAGGATGTACTAAAAAAATTTTTTTTAAATCGAGGATGTACTAAAAAAATTTTTTTAAATCGAGGATGTACTAAAAAAATTTTTTTTAAATCGAGGATGTACTAAAAAAATTTTTTTAGATCGAGGATGTACTAAAAAAATTTTTTTTAGATCGAGGATGTACTAAAAAAATTTTTTTAGATCGAGGATGTACTAAAAAAATTTTTTTTAAATCGAGGATGTACTAAAAAAATTTTTTTAGATCGAGGATGTACTAAAAAAAATTTTTTCATATCAAGGATGTACTAAAATAATTTTTTTTAGATCGAGGATGTACTAAAAAAATTTTTTTTAGATCGAGGATGTACTAAAAAAATTTTTTTAAATCGAGGATGTACTAAAAAAATTTTTTTTAAATCGAGGATGTACTAAAAAAATTTTTTTAGATCGAGGATGTACTAAAAAAATTTTTTTTAGATCGAGGATGTACTAAAAAATTTTTTTTAAATCGAGGATGTACTAAAAAAATTTTTTTCATATCAAGGATGTACTAAAAAAATTTTTTTTAGATCGAGGATGTACTAAAAAAATTTTTTTTGATCGAGGATGTACTAAAAAAATTTTTTTTAGATCGAGGATGTACTAAAAAAATTTTTTTCATATCAAGGATGTACTAAAAAATTTTTGTTTAGATCGAGGATGTACTAAAAAAATTTTTTTAGATCGAGGATGTACTAAAAAAATTTTTTTAGATCAAGGATGTACTAAAAAAAATTTTTTCATATCAAGGATGTACTACAAAAATTTTTTTTAGATCGAGGATGTACTAAACAAATTTTTTTTGATCGAGGATGTACTAAAAAAATTTTTTTTGATCGATGATGTACTAAAAAAATTTTTTTTAGATCGAGGATGTACAAAAAAATTTTTTTAGATCGAGGATGTACTAATAAAAATTTTTTCATATCAAGGATGAACTAAAAAAATTTTTTTTAGATCGAGGATGTACTAAAAAATTTTTTTTGATCGAGGATGTACTAAAAAAATTTTTTTAGATCGAGGATGTACTAAAAAAATTTTTTTTAGATCGAGGATGTACTAAACAAATTTTTTTTGATCGAGGATGTACTAAAAAAATTTTTTTAGATCGAGGATGTACTAAAAAAATTTTTTTTAAATCAAGGATGTACTAAAACAATTTTTTTTGATCGAGGATGTACTAAAAAAATTTTTTTTTAGTTCGAGGATGTACTAAAAAAATTTTTTTTAGATCGAGGATGTACTAAAAAATTTTTTTCATATCAAGGATGTACTAAAAAAATTTTTTTAGATCGAGGATGTACTAAAAAAATTTTTTTAGATCGAGGATGTACTAAAAAAATTTTTTTAGATCGAGGATGTATTAAAAAAATTTTTTAAGATCGAGGATGTACTAAAAAAAATTTTTTTAGATCGAGAATGTACTAAAAATGCTTTTTTAGATCGAGGATGTACTAAAAAAATTTTTTTAGATCGAGGATGTACTAAAAAAATTTTTTTAGATCGAGGGTGTACTAAAAAAATTTTTTTAGATCGAGGATGTACTATAAAAAATTTTTTTAGATCGAGGATGTACTAAAAATATTTTTTTAGATCGAGGATGTACTAAAAAAATTTTTTTTAGATCGAGGATGTACTAAAAAAATTTTTTTAGATCGAGGATGTACTAAAAAAATTTTTTTTAAATCGAGGATGTACTAAAAAAATTTTTTTAGATCGAGGAAGTACTAAAAAAAATTTTTTTAGATCGAGGATGTACTAAAAAATTTTTTTTAAATCGAGGATGTACTAAAAAAAATTTTTTCATATCAAGGATGTACTAAAAAAATTTTTTTTAGATCGAGGATGTACTAAAAAAATTTTTTTAGATCGAGGATGTACTAAAAAAATTTTTTTTAAATCGAGGATGTACTAAAAAAATTTTTTTAAATCGAGGATGTACTAAAAAAATTTTTTTTAAATCGAGGATGTACTAAAAAAATTTTTTTAGATCGAGGATGTACTAAAAAAATTTTTTTTAGATCGAGGATGTACTAAAAAAATTTTTTTAGATCGAGGATGTACTAAAAAAATTTTTTTTAAATCGAGGATGTACTAAAAAAATTTTTTTAGATCGAGGATGTACTAAAAAAAATTTTTTTCATATCAAGGATGTACTAAAATAATTTTTTTTAGATCGAGGATGTACTAAAAAAATTTTTTTTAGATCGAGGATGTACTAAAAAAATTTTTTTAAATCGAGGATGTACTAAAAAAATTTTTTTTAAATCGAGGATGTACTAAAAAAATTTTTTTAGATCGAGGATGTACTAAAAAAATTTTTTTTAGATCGAGGATGTACTAAAAAATTTTTTTTAAATCGAGGATGTACTAAAAAAATTTTTTTCATATCAAGGATGTACTAAAAAAATTTTTTTTAGATCGAGGATGTACTAAAAAAATTTTTTTTGATCGAGGATGTACTAAAAAAATTTTTTTTAGATCGAGGATGTACTAAAAAAATTTTTTTCATATCAAGGATGTACTAAAAAATTTTTGTTTAGATCGAGGATGTACTAAAAAAATTTTTTTAGATCGAGGATGTACTAAAAAAATTTTTTTAGATCAAGGATGTACTAAAAAAAATTTTTTCATATCAAGGATGTACTACAAAAATTTTTTTTAGATCGAGGATGTACTAAACAAATTTTTTTTGATCGAGGATGTACTAAAAAAATTTTTTTTGATCGATGATGTACTAAAAAAATTTTTTTTAGATCGAGGATGTACAAAAAAATTTTTTTAGATCGAGGATGTACTAATAAAAATTTTTTCATATCAAGGATGAACTAAAAAAATTTTTTTTAGATCGAGGATGTACTAAAAAATTTTTTTTGATCGAGGATGTACTAAAAAAATTTTTTTAGATCGAGGATGTACTAAAAAAATTTTTTTTAGATCGAGGATGTACTAAACAAATTTTTTTTGATCGAGGATGTACTAAAAAAATTTTTTTAGATCGAGGATGTACTAAAAAAATTTTTTTTAAATCAAGGATGTACTAAAACAATTTTTTTTGATCGAGGATGTACTAAAAAAATTTTTTTTTAGTTCGAGGATGTACTAAAAAAATTTTTTTTGATCGAGGATGTACTAAAAAATTTTTTTCATATCAAGGATGTACTAAAAAAATTTTTTTAGATCGAGGATGTACTAAAAAAATTTTTTTAGATCGAGGATGTACTAAAAAAATTTTTTTAGATCGAGGATGTATTAAAAAAATTTTTTAAGATCGAGGATGTACTAAAAAAAATTTTTTTAGATCGAGAATGTACTAAAAATGCTTTTTTAGATCGAGGATGTACTAAAAAAATTTTTTTAGATCGAGGATGTACTAAAAAAATTTTTTTAGATCGAGGGTGTACTAAAAAAATTTTTTTAGATCGAGGATGTACTATAAAAAATTTTTTTAGATCGAGGATGTACTAAAAATATTTTTTTAGATCGAGGATGTACTAAAAAAATTTTTTTTAGATCGAGGATGTACTAAAAAAATTTTTTTAGATCGAGGATGTACTAAAAAAATTTTTTTTTAGATCAAGGATGTACTAAAAAAATATTTTTTGATCGAGGATGTACTAAAAAAATTTTTTTAGATCGAGGATGTACTAAAAAAATTTTTTTTAGATCGAGGATGTACTAAAAAAATTTTTTTTAGATCGAGGATGTACTAAAAAAATTTTTTTTAGATCGAGGATGTACTAAAAAAATTTTTTTAGATCGAGGATGTACTAAAAAAATTTTTTTAGATCGAGGATGTACTAAAAAATTTTTTTTAGATCGAGGATGTACTTTCGCATTGGATGGATTGTATTCGCAAGCCGGGCGCCGATAGTTGCTGCTTGCAATTCTAAACGAGGGATCGAAAGAAATCGCAGGGGCGCTACACTAGTTTTCGACCAGCTGTGAAGGTAAGCTTGTTGAGATAATGTTTACGTTTTTTCGAATCGAAGTATCTACTTTTTTTATGTTTCATGATTCATGCTGCTGTACGTCGAGACAACACTCACATCACTGGAAATGCTCCAGATGATGACGATAAAGCAAGAAATTGTTGCAAAACAGTGTTACTTCAAAGACGCGTGCGCTACTACATGTGCATTGGAAGACACTTTTAATATAACACTGTGGGGAGACGCCCGGGGAGATATTTTTCGGAAGTGATTTTGAATCAGAAATACCGTGAAATCATAGAAACAAAAACAAAGTGATGCATCATTTTAGACTTCACAATAAAGGCATTGTTGTCTTCTGTACTTTTGATTAGACGCGTTCATTAGATAGAGAGAGAGAGAGAGAGCGCGTCACCGTATGCACAGATATATCTGTTCGCTCGGGTTGGCAATCTCTCTTTTGAAAGATGTGGGAAAATAATTTAAAACGACAGCGGAATAATTTGTCCGGTCAACGCATAAAAACGGTCGCCCTTTCCGACACAAAAAAAAAAAAAGAGAGCGTCGTATGAGCGTCAGCCGTGAGTGATTTTAGCTACCGGGGTATGCTCCCTATAGAAAACGGGAAGCGAAAAAAAAAAAAAACCGAAATTCTGGAAAGAACCAACTGGTTTTTCGGCTTGCGGCTAACTAAAAAAAACTCGGCTTGCTTTCGAGACGCAAATCAACTCGCAATACAGATGTCCTCGGGACAAAGCTCCTGTCACTGAGCAGCTTTGTAAAAGAAATTACCAAAAAAAGGGAGCTTTACGCGAGGTTGATTTCTCTGGCTAATGCAGATTCATTATTCGCTGTCGTTGTGCACTCACTGGAAAGTGATCTTTCTTTTGCGTTTCGTTCTCATTCGGTTCGTTCTGTGTGTTTTCTTCTCGCGCTTGCTGTGAAATATATGGCAATGGTTAGACTGGCACGTACTCTCGTACGATTTCGGTGCACAAGTCCATGCAAAACCTGCTCGTCTATAGCCGATAGACTCTGTGGGCACCGTTTCTAACCAATGTTCAATGTACCGACAACAGTCAAATTGTTATGCGTTACTTTATCTGAAATTTAGCATCACTTAAAAAGGTCACTCAGCAATACAATATTGTAACATTATTTCAGTACCATCTCCATATTAACACCAACGACGCACTAAGCGACGCAGACAGGTTTTTCAATGGTTAGTTGGATCTTTCATTCCCTACGTACGAAACATTTGCACATCATTTGCTTATGCGCCGTCAGCTAAGCTGGAATCATGTAACCCTGTAACGTCTGTTTGATGCTTACAGATAGATCTGTCGGACGAAGACGGAATAAGTAAAATCGCAAACGATTATCTGGCGTAGTACAGCGATTAGCAGAATTTGATACCCGGATGGACAGCGTAGAAACACACAATCAGACAATATTCGATACTAAAACAGCTCATCAATCCGTTTGCCAACCGCGTTGTCAAAGAACCATTGCAGCATTTGTGTATTCAAACAAATACAACAAATGCTCCCGATTCGTCGAAATAATAACAGTTTTCAGTTTTAATATTTAAGTCCGTCAAAAGCCAGACGAGTCTGATGACATGGTCCAGATGGTTGAAGTTTTCCTCGTGCTCATCCTCGTATATCGTATGCTTTCATGAAATATCGATTGATTTTAATAGCATATCTACCATCATCGTCAATAGACAAACGGATGGGTTTTTACCTTAACCGTTGCCGATATCTTTATCGGATGTGTTCCTGCACTGCATTTAAGATGATGCGGTTTGTTGATGTTGGGTTTTGTCCAGTTTGAGCGTATGGAAAATGTTTATTGATGTGCTCATTTTTCAACCTTATGACGTTGTATTTTATGCAGAAATTGTGTATTTCCACGCTTGTATACTGTATTTCGAACATCGTACTTGTCATTCAGTAGAAAATATATCTGAATATATTGAGATTTTCTTCAAAAGTCGACGGACCCGAAAACCAGCTCACACACAGCTGATCGTTAGAAAAGAGTTCCATCGTTCCAGAGAGTTCCAGTGCGCGTTCAACTAATGGCGCGTGGGCCACCTATCAAGGCTAATCGAATGAGTTGACACATCAAATGTCCAAAAATTCGCATGGAGTTCGCTTGCCGGTTTTGGTCCGAGCAGTGGGACACGCAAAACCTTTACGTGGTGGTGCTGCTCTCATTGCACTCGTTTTGTATATTTAGTTTTTTGCTAATCTAAAAACAAATCCAAAAAAAACGTTCAATTAGCTATTGCTCCTTTTTGCTATGAAATAATAGTGTTGCTGTAAAAAAAAAACAGAGTCTCGTTCAAAACTGTCATCGAGACGCGCCTCGACGAATGTTCGACGAATGTCCGACTCCGGGAAAACACACAAATTGGTCCACTCACTCTCCTTTTACTCAATTCTCGTTCACTCATTCTTCCAGCTTAGGTCCGAATGGTGGACATCGCGCCATTAGACAGTTACTTGTTGATACCCGAGCTTCGGGACTTCATAGTAATGAATCGTGGACATTTCATGGGATATTATGCTCCAGTTGGCCCTAGGAGGCAGTTGCGTTGTTTCACGCAAGAGGTGGATGGAACAGGGTGTCGTTTGGCTTTGGTACGAAGTATGGTAAGGGTTTTGGGCGTTGCAAAAATGCCACTAAGCTTTCGAAAGCTGGGGGTTTTCATTTGGGTGAAAGCAAGCAAGCTGGGGTTCCTCCCAATGGCGGGTAGTTTTGTGGCTTAGTAAATGCTCTAAGCTTCTGTTTTTTTTTGGCCCAAATGTCTTAAAGCTTTTTTTCTTTGCTGGCGCTCGAATGCATCCACACTATTCGCTGATCGAAGGGCTTTCCCGCTTAACGGTGGCCATTCCGACAGCAGAGCCTGCAAAGTGACGCTTCTTCAACAAAACAGAACGGCGTTCGAGTACCGAGAGAGTTACTATCTTCCATGCGATCTCATCATTCGCGGCACTTATGGTGATCGACTCGATGACTTTGGCGGCTTCCCTTTACTGCAATGATGCTCGCAAGTAATGGAATTTTTGGGATGGACGGCAATTCGCTGGTTGTCAGACCCTCCAAAAGTGTCGCTAAATGTAAGCCATTCGCAGCAGTAATCACCATCGAATGGTGGGGAGTTTGATGCCAACCTTGAGCTTGAGTGCTGCGTTGATGTTTCGAGCAGCTTTTCATCCTTTTTGAGCCTTTAACTTGCGAGTGCCTCTGCCTCGGTGGTGTTGCCGAGTCTCTCTAACTGGCACTGAATCTCAACGCGTCTCGTAATCGCTATCGTGTCTCGTTCCGATCGAAAGTCGATAAGGAATTTTTTTCCATGTCGATCGAGCGAGACAAGCAAAATTGCCCTTCGAGATGACAATCTAACGGCATCATGCCGGCATGATCGATTTATTTTTGTAGTTTCGTACGCGGTGAATGGAGACGGTGAATGGAGTTGCTGTGTACGAAAACGTACGTTTTCGCCGTCAAAATTGCACTGTGTTCACGAGAATCCGGTAAATTAAAATAACCAGCAATTCGGCTTCTCCTCGTCACGGCACCACATCTGTACAAAACCTACGGATTTCGGATGTGGCTTGGTTAGTTACCTGAAGTCGTTTTAAGTTTTTTTTTAGCAAAAGAGAGCGATTTATTATTCGCTAGTGGTATTTATAGCCCCCGGGTGCATTGTGAGTGCTCGAGCGCCGTAATTTGAGTGCCTCCTGGCACTCACTAAATGACGGCGTATACTTAACGAAGTGTCGCTTTGCCTGTCATGAAGTGTAAACAATCGAGGATGTACTAAAAAATTTTTTTTCATATCAAGGATGTACTAAAAAAAATTTTTTTAGATCGAGGATGTACTAAAAAAATTTTTTTTAGATCGAGGATGTACTAAAAAATTTTTTTAGATCGAGGATGTACTAAAAAAATTTTTTTCATATCAAGGATGTACTAGAAAAATTTTTTTTAGATCGAGGATGTACTAAAAAAATTTGCTTAGATCGAGGATGTACTAAAAAAATTTTTTTTAAAATCGAGGATGTACTAAAAAAATTTTTTTAGATCGAGGATGTACTAAAAAAATTTTTTTTAGATCGAGGATGTACTAAAAAAATTTTTTTAGATCGAGGATGTACTAAAAAAATTTTTTTTAAATCGAGGATGTACTAAAAAAATTTTTTTAGATCGAGGATGTACTAAAAAAAATTTTTTCATATCAAGGATGTACTAAAATAATTTTTTTTAGATCGAGGATGTACTAAAAAAATTTTTTTTAGATCGAGGATGTACTAAAAAAATTTTTTTAAATCGAGGATGTACTAAAAAAATTTTTTTTAAATCGAGGATGTACTAAAAAAATTTTTTTAGATCGAGGATGTACTAAAAAAATTTTTTTTAGATCGAGGATGTACTAAAAAATTTTTTTTAAATCGAGGATGTACTAAAAAAATTTTTTTCATATCAAGGATGTACTAAAAAAATTTTTTTTAGATCGAGGATGTACTAAAAAAATTTTTTTTGATCGAGGATGTACTAAAAAAATTTTTTTTAGATCGAGGATGTACTAAAAAAATTTTTTTCATATCAAGGATGTACTAAAAAATTTTTGTTTAGATCGAGGATGTACTAAAAAAATTTTTTTAGATCGAGGATGTACTAAAAAAATTTTTTTAGATCAAGGATGTACTAAAAAAAATTTTTTCATATCAAGGATGTACTACAAAAATTTTTTTTAGATCGAGGATGTACTAAACAAATTTTTTTTGATCGAGGATGTACTAAAAAAATTTTTTTTGATCGATGATGTACTAAAAAAATTTTTTTTAGATCGAGGATGTACAAAAAAATTTTTTTAGATCGAGGATGTACTAATAAAAATTTTTTCATATCAAGGATGAACTAAAAAAATTTTTTTTAGATCGAGGATGTACTAAAAAATTTTTTTTGATCGAGGATGTACTAAAAAAATTTTTTTAGATCGAGGATGTACTAAAAAAATTTTTTTTAGATCGAGGATGTACTAAACAAATTTTTTTTGATCGAGGATGTACTAAAAAAATTTTTTTAGATCGAGGATGTACTAAAAAAATTTTTTTTAAATCAAGGATGTACTAAAACAATTTTTTTTGATCGAGGATGTACTAAAAAAATTTTTTTTTAGTTCGAGGATGTACTAAAAAAATTTTTTTTAGATCGAGGATGTACTAAAAAATTTTTTTCATATCAAGGATGTACTAAAAAAATTTTTTTAGATCGAGGATGTACTAAAAAAATTTTTTTAGATCGAGGATGTACTAAAAAAATTTTTTTAGATCGAGGATGTATTAAAAAAATTTTTTAAGATCGAGGATGTACTAAAAAAAATTTTTTTAGATCGAGAATGTACTAAAAATGCTTTTTTAGATCGAGGATGTACTAAAAAAATTTTTTTAGATCGAGGATGTACTAAAAAAATTTTTTTAGATCGAGGGTGTACTAAAAAAATTTTTTTAGATCGAGGATGTACTATAAAAAATTTTTTTAGATCGAGGATGTACTAAAAATATTTTTTTAGATCGAGGATGTACTAAAAAAATTTTTTTTAGATCGAGGATGTACTAAAAAAATTTTTTTAGATCGAGGATGTACTAAAAAAATTTTTTTTAAATCGAGGATGTACTAAAAAAATTTTTTTAGATCGAGGAAGTACTAAAAAAAATTTTTTTAGATCGAGGATGTACTAAAAAATTTTTTTTAAATCGAGGATGTACTAAAAAAAATTTTTTCATATCAAGGATGTACTAAAAAAATTTTTTTTAGATCGAGGATGTACTAAAAAAATTTTTTTAGATCGAGGATGTACTAAAAAAATTTTTTTTAAATCGAGGATGTACTAAAAAAATTTTTTTAAATCGAGGATGTACTAAAAAAATTTTTTTTAAATCGAGGATGTACTAAAAAAATTTTTTTAGATCGAGGATGTACTAAAAAAATTTTTTTTAGATCGAGGATGTACTAAAAAAATTTTTTTAGATCGAGGATGTACTAAAAAAATTTTTTTTAAATCGAGGATGTACTAAAAAAATTTTTTTAGATCGAGGATGTACTAAAAAAAATTTTTTTCATATCAAGGATGTACTAAAATAATTTTTTTTAGATCGAGGATGTACTAAAAAAATTTTTTTTAGATCGAGGATGTACTAAAAAAATTTTTTTAAATCGAGGATGTACTAAAAAAATTTTTTTTAAATCGAGGATGTACTAAAAAAATTTTTTTAGATCGAGGATGTACTAAAAAAATTTTTTTTAGATCGAGGATGTACTAAAAAATTTTTTTTAAATCGAGGATGTACTAAAAAAATTTTTTTCATATCAAGGATGTACTAAAAAAATTTTTTTTAGATCGAGGATGTACTAAAAAAATTTTTTTTGATCGAGGATGTACTAAAAAAATTTTTTTTAGATCGAGGATGTACTAAAAAAATTTTTTTCATATCAAGGATGTACTAAAAAATTTTTATTTAGATCGAGGATGTACTAAAAAAATTTTTTTAGATCGAGGATGTACTAAAAAAATTTTTTTAGATCAAGGATGTACTAAAAAAAATTTTTTCATATCAAGGATGTACTACAAAAATTTTTTTTAGATCGAGGATGTACTAAACAAATTTTTTTTGATCGAGGATGTACTAAAAAAATTTTTTTTGATCGATGATGTACTAAAAAAATTTTTTTTAGATCGAGGATGTACAAAAAAATTTTTTTAGATCGAGGATGTACTAATAAAAATTTTTTCATATCAAGGATGAACTAAAAAAATTTTTTTTAGATCGAGGATGTACTAAAAAATTTTTTTTGATCGAGGATGTACTAAAAAAATTTTTTTAGATCGAGGATGTACTAAAAAAATTTTTTTTAGATCGAGGATGTACTAAACAAATTTTTTTTGATCGAGGATGTACTAAAAAAATTTTTTTAGATCGAGGATGTACTAAAAAAATTTTTTTTAAATCAAGGATGTACTAAAACAATTTTTTTTGATCGAGGATGTACTAAAAAAATTTTTTTTTAGTTCGAGGATGTACTAAAAAAATTTTTTTTAGATCGAGGATGTACTAAAAAATTTTTTTCATATCAAGGATGTACTAAAAAAATTTTTTTAGATCGAGGATGTACTAAAAAAATTTTTTTAGATCGAGGATGTACTAAAAAAATTTTTTTAGATCGAGGATGTATTAAAAAAATTTTTTAAGATCGAGGATGTACTAAAAAAAATTTTTTTAGATCGAGAATGTACTAAAAATGCTTTTTTAGATCGAGGATGTACTAAAAAAATTTTTTTAGATCGAGGATGTACTAAAAAAATTTTTTTAGATCGAGGGTGTACTAAAAAAATTTTTTTAGATCGAGGATGTACTATAAAAAATTTTTTTAGATCGAGGATGTACTAAAAATATTTTTTTAGATCGAGGATGTACTAAAAAAATTTTTTTTAGATCGAGGATGTACTAAAAAAATTTTTTTAGATCGAGGATGTACTAAAAAAATTTTTTTTAGATCAAGGATGTACTAAAAAAATATTTTTTGATCGAGGATGTACTAAAAAAATTTTTTTAGATCGAGGATGTACTAAAAAAATTTTTTTTAGATCGAGGATGTACTAAAAAAATTTTTTTTAGATCGAGGATGTACTAAAAAAATTTTTTTTAGATCGAGGATGTACTAAAAAAATTTTTTTAGATCGAGGATGTACTAAAAAAATTTTTTTAGATCGAGGATGTACTAAAAAATTTTTTTTAGATCGAGGATGTACTTTCGCATTGGATGGATTGTATTCGCAAGCCGGGCGCCGATAGTTGCTGCTTGCAATTCTAAACGAGGGATCGAAAGAAATCGCAGGGGCGCTACACTAGTTTTCGACCAGCTGTGAAGGTAAGCTTGTTGAGATAATGTTTACGTTTTTTCGAATCGAAGTATCTACTTTTTTTATGTTTCATGATTCATGCTGCTGTACGTCGAGACAACACTCACATCACTGGAAATGCTCCAGATGATGACGATAAAGCAAGAAATTGTTGCAAAACAGTGTTACTTCAAAGACGCGTGCGCTACTACATGTGCATTGGAAGACACTTTTAATATAACACTGTGGGGAGACGCCCGGGGAGATATTTTTCGGAAGTGATTTTGAATCAGAAATACCGTGAAATCATAGAAACAAAAACAAAGTGATGCATCATTTTAGACTTCACAATAAAGGCATTGTTGTCTTCTGTACTTTTGATTAGACGCGTTCATTAGATAGAGAGAGAGAGAGAGAGCGCGTCACCGTATGCACAGATATATCTGTTCGCTCGGGTTGGCAATCTCTCTTTTGAAAGATGTGGGAAAATAATTTAAAACGACAGCGGAATAATTTGTCCGGTCAACGCATAAAAACGGTCGCCCTTTCCGACACAAAAAAAAAAAAAGAGAGCGTCGTATGAGCGTCAGCCGTGAGTGATTTTAGCTACCGGGGTATGCTCCCTATAGAAAACGGGAAGCGAAAAAAAAAAAAACCGAAATTCTGGAAAGAACCAACTGGTTTTTCGGCTTGCGGCTAACTAAAAAAAACTCGGCTTGCTTTCGAGACGCAAATCAACTCGCAATACAGATGTCCTCGGGACAAAGCTCCTGTCACTGAGCAGCTTTGTAAAAGAAATTACCAAAAAAAGGGAGCTTTACGCGAGGTTGATTTCTCTGGCTAATGCAGATTCATTATTCGCTGTCGTTGTGCACTCACTGGAAAGTGATCTTTCTTTTGCGTTTCGTTCTCATTCGGTTCGTTCTGTGTGTTTTCTTCTCGCGCTTGCTGTGAAATATATGGCAATGGTTAGACTGGCACGTACTCTCGTACGATTTCGGTGCACAAGTCCATGCAAAACCTGCTCGTCTATAGCCGATAGACTCTGTGGGCACCGTTTCTAACCAATGTTCAATGTACCGACAACAGTCAAATTGTTATGCGTTACTTTATCTGAAATTTAGCATCACTTAAAAAGGTCACTCAGCAATACAATATTGTAACATTATTTCAGTACCATCTCCATATTAACACCAACGACGCACTAAGCGACGCAGACAGGTTTTTCAATGGTTAGTTGGATCTTTCATTCCCTACGTACGAAACATTTGCACATCATTTGCTTATGCGCCGTCAGCTAAGCTGGAATCATGTAACCCTGTAACGTCTGTTTGATGCTTACAGATAGATCTGTCGGACGAAGACGGAATAAGTAAAATCGCAAACGATTATCTGGCGTAGTACAGCGATTAGCAGAATTTGATACCCGGATGGACAGCGTAGAAACACACAATCAGACAATATTCGATACTAAAACAGCTCATCAATCCGTTTGCCAACCGCGTTGTCAAAGAACCATTGCAGCATTTGTGTATTCAAACAAATACAACAAATGCTCCCGATTCGTCGAAATAATAACAGTTTTCAGTTTTAATATTTAAGTCCGTCAAAAGCCAGACGAGTCTGATGACATGGTCCAGATGGTTGAAGTTTTCCTCGTGCTCATCCTCGTATATCGTATGCTTTCATGAAATATCGATTGATTTTAATAGCATATCTACCATCATCGTCAATAGACAAACGGATGGGTTTTTACCTTAACCGTTGCCGATATCTTTATCGGATGTGTTCCTGCACTGCATTTAAGATGATGCGGTTTGTTGATGTTGGGTTTTGTCCAGTTTGAGCGTATGGAAAATGTTTATTGATGTGCTCATTTTTCAACCTTATGACGTTGTATTTTATGCAGAAATTGTGTATTTCCACGCTTGTATACTGTATTTCGAACATCGTACTTGTCATTCAGTAGAAAATATATCTGAATATATTGAGATTTTCTTCAAAAGTCGACGGACCCGAAAACCAGCTCACACACAGCTGATCGTTAGAAAAGAGTTCCATCGTTCCAGAGAGTTCCAGTGCGCGTTCAACTAATGGCGCGTGGGCCACCTATCAAGGCTAATCGAATGAGTTGACACATCAAATGTCCAAAAATTCGCATGGAGTTCGCTTGCCGGTTTTGGTCCGAGCAGTGGGACACGCAAAACCTTTACGTGGTGGTGCTGCTCTCATTGCACTCGTTTTGTATATTTAGTTTTTTGCTAATCTAAAAACAAATCCAAAAAAAACGTTCAATTAGCTATTGCTCCTTTTTGCTATGAAATAATAGTGTTGCTGTAAAAAAAAAACAGAGTCTCGTTCAAAACTGTCATCGAGACGCGCCTCGACGAATGTTCGACGAATGTCCGACTCCGGGAAAACACACAAATTGGTCCACTCACTCTCCTTTTACTCAATTCTCGTTCACTCATTCTTCCAGCTTAGGTCCGAATGGTGGACATCGCGCCATTAGACAGTTACTTGTTGATACCCGAGCTTCGGGACTTCATAGTAATGAATCGTGGACATTTCATGGGATATTATGCTCCAGTTGGCCCTAGGAGGCAGTTGCGTTGTTTCACGCAAGAGGTGGATGGAACAGGGTGTCGTTTGGCTTTGGTACGAAGTATGGTAAGGGTTTTGGGCGTTGCAAAAATGCCACTAAGCTTTCGAAAGCTGGGGGTTTTCATTTGGGTGAAAGCAAGCAAGCTGGGGTTCCTCCCAATGGCGGGTAGTTTTGTGGCTTAGTAAATGCTCTAAGCTTCTGTTTTTTTTTGGCCCAAATGTCTTAAAGCTTTTTTTCTTTGCTGGCGCTCGAATGCATCCACACTATTCGCTGATCGAAGGGCTTTCCCGCTTAACGGTGGCCATTCCGACAGCAGAGCCTGCAAAGTGACGCTTCTTCAACAAAACAGAACGGCGTTCGAGTACCGAGAGAGTTACTATCTTCCATGCGATCTCATCATTCGCGGCACTTATGGTGATCGACTCGATGACTTTGGCGGCTTCCCTTTACTGCAATGATGCTCGCAAGTAATGGAATTTTTGGGATGGACGGCAATTCGCTGGTTGTCAGACCCTCCAAAAGTGTCGCTAAATGTAAGCCATTCGCAGCAGTAATCACCATCGAATGGTGGGGAGTTTGATGCCAACCTTGAGCTTGAGTGCTGCGTTGATGTTTCGAGCAGCTTTTCATCCTTTTTGAGCCTTTAACTTGCGAGTGCCTCTGCCTCGGTGGTGTTGCCGAGTCTCTCTAACTGGCACTGAATCTCAACGCGTCTCGTAATCGCTATCGTGTCTCGTTCCGATCGAAAGTCGATAAGGAATTTTTTTCCATGTCGATCGAGCGAGACAAGCAAAATTGCCCTTCGAGATGACAATCTAACGGCATCATGCCGGCATGATCGATTTATTTTTGTAGTTTCGTACGCGGTGAATGGAGACGGTGAATGGAGTTGCTGTGTACGAAAACGTACGTTTTCGCCGTCAAAATTGCACTGTGTTCACGAGAATCCGGTAAATTAAAATAACCAGCAATTCGGCTTCTCCTCGTCACGGCACCACATCTGTACAAAACCTACGGATTTCGGATGTGGCTTGGTTAGTTACCTGAAGTCGTTTTAAGTTTTTTTTTTAGCAGAAGAGAGTCGATTTATTATTTTGCTAGTGGTATTTATAGCCCCCGGGTGCATTGTGAGTGCTCGAGCGCCGTAATTTGAGTGCCTCCTGGCACTCACTAGATGACGGCGTATACTTAACGAAGTGTCGCTTTGCCTGTCATGAAGTGTAAACAATCGAGGATGTACTAAAAAATTTTTTTTCATATCAAGGATGTACTAAAAAAAATTTTTTTAGATCGAGGATGTACTAAAAAAATTTTTTTTAGATCGAGGATGTACTAAAAAATTTTTTTAGATCGAGGATGTACTAAAAAAATTTTTTTCATATCAAGGATGTACTAGAAAAATTTTTTTTAGATCGAGGATGTACTAAAAAAATTTGCTTAGATCGAGGATGTACTAAAAAAATTTTTTTTAAAATCGAGGATGTACTAAAAAAATTTTTTTAGATCGAGGATGTACTAAAAAAATTTTTTTTAGATCGAGGATGTACTAAAAAAATTTTTTTTAAATCGAGGAAGTACTAAAAAAATTTTTTTAGATCGAGGATGTACTAGAAAAATTTTTTTTAAATCGAGGATGTACTAAAAAAATTTTTTTTAGAACGAGGATGTACTAAAAAAATTTTTTTAGATCGAGGATGTACTAAAAAAATTTGTTTTGATCGAGGATGTACTAAAAAAATTTTTTTAGATCGAGGATGTACTAAAAAAATTTTTTTTAGATCGAGGATGTACTAAAACAATTTTTTTTAGATCGAGGATGTACTAAAAAATTTTTTTTTTGATCGAGGATGTACTAAAAAAATTTTTTTTAGATCGAGGATGTACTAAAAAAATTTTTTTTGATCGAGGATGTACTAAAAAAAAAATGTTCATATCAAGGATGTACTAAAAAATTTTTTTTTGATTGAGGATGTACTAAAAAAATTTTTTTTGATCGAGGATGTACTAAAAAAATTTTTTTTAAATCGAGGATGTACTAAACAAATTTTTTAGATCGAGGATGTACTAAAAAAATTTTTTTTAGATCGAGGATGTACTAAAAAAATTTTATTTGATCGAGGATGTACTAATAAAATTTTTTTAGATCGAGGATGTACTAAAAAAATTTTTTTTGGATCGAGGATGTACTAAAAAATATTGTTTAGATCGAGGACTATCCGAAAAAAAAAATGTTTTTCTAACAGTGCACCAACCGTAGCCGAACCGAACGCATCGGTTTTCGAACGAGTCCTGCACGATGCGTCCAAAGTCAAAAGTGAGCTTTCGGTGAGGTTCTTCTTCAGTGTTAGTTCGTTGTAAGCGCGAGTTAGCATCGTATCGTCACGTACCCTCTGTTTTTTCTACAAAATCTACAATAATGGAAAGGCCTGAGACGAATATGCAACCGCTTACAATGCTCAGCGACATCATTAAAAACTAATCACCTGTACCCTGGCGCCTGAATGAACATATGCATCCGCCAAAACCCGTACTGGAATTCCCCCCGGGAACCCGAATAAAACATGTGCACCCGCCAAAACTTCCGGTACTCCAAAACCACCATAAATCAAGCAACAAAACAACATGTCAGCCTCAGCCATTCATCCCATTTTAGCATAGAAAAAGACAAAAAAGGTAAAAATAAAGACATTCCTCAGATTTAGCTCAAAATTCTACAACGCGTTACTCTGTCCGAGGAATCCGAAACCTTTCACAAAACCCTTACACCAAGTGGAAGTGTTAACTCGCGTTCGAGTAGCTTGTGGTGGCTGAACCACGTGTCGTGAACTTCCGAAGGGGTTTAGAAGGAGTCCGTTTGCCGGCCAATGGCTGAACTTGACCACCGGAAACTGACGGACGAGCTGTTCGCCAATGCCAATGCCGTCGGTGAGGGTCATCGGATTCGGATCGCATCGGATCGGGCTATTTCGGTGGCCTCGATTCAACCTGCTTGACCTGATGCAGAGTTCAGGCAGTTTTCTGTCACACGATATTTCCCCGCGCTAGTAGTGCTAGTGCTTCGGATGGGTTTTGGTGTCAGAGATTCAGTGCTGCTGCTGCACCAGCGCGATCAATTGCGAAGGACGTGTTACGGTGGCGATCAAAAGCACACTTCGCCCTGTCTGTCTGTCTGCCGATAGAGCCTGTGTCAGCCCAAAATGATGACGTTCATCGACGGATGATTCGAGTTCGATGCCCAGCAGGCCGGTTAAGGAGTAGTAGTTTAGGTCGACACCGGTGAGAACTCAAGTAACCCTTTTTTTGGCTTTAACGTTAGCGATGTTCGCGATTCGAGCGCTTGTTTAACTCTTCCGATGATACATTGGAGTTTTCCTACACGTCCTTTGTCACTACAATCACACGGGGGTTTTGTATTTCTTCGACTGAGAGAGAAAAATGCTCCACTCGACGAGCATTTTACATGAGCGTAGCAGCACTCCGAGAGAAAAAGCCCACCCGAGAGAATTCGGTCGTCCGCAGCAGTGCCTTTGTTGGGGTAGGTTTTCTTCCCGCGCAGGCCACTTTACCTGCGTTTGACTTGCCCTTACATTTTTCGCCCATGTTGAAGGTACCTGTACAATTTCTACCTATATTCTGTTTGTGAGCTAATGTTCTATGATCACCGATCGCATGTGGACGCATGATTACGATACGAGGTGTGATATTTTACCAAAGGCATAGAACAAAATACCTATCAAATGCAGCCGCCTACCATTTTCTTAGCTTTGTGAAATCATAGAAATCCTCAATGTTATCACCTTTGGAGTGTGTGTTAATCAATCGATAATACACAAAAAAAAAACACATTCTTGTTTACCATCACTGATATCTGATGTTTTGTTAAACCTGTCTGATAAAATTCAACCACTGCGAATGTATTGCTTTCATAAAGATTTTTACAGCTATCGATTGCAAGAAAATATATTTTGACACATGGTCAGCGCCCTAATTTAATAGGCAATGTTATAAGCTTTGAAGATTGCTATGGCATTCGACACTAATTGTAATTTAAGATTAATTATAAGATTTATTTTCTTGTTAAGACTTACCATGGAAAAAAAAAACCAATAAAACCTCTGTGGAAATGTGAAATAGTTATTTCCCAAATCATATCTAAATGCTAATGAACGATCGGATCTGAAGGACGGTTTTTTTCTTTTCTGATGTACCTTTTTTTTTTTTGTTACCGTTTTAAATAACAACGGCTGTATTGTGTTTCATAAATGGCATTTTCGCTTTGATGACTCGCTTCACTTAACTCGGTCTCTTTTGCTCGTATATTTTTTAGGCACCCCGAATGAGAACGGAATCCTGTTTATGCGGTTTTTCCTGACTTTTTTTTACCAAAAGATACATATATATGTTCGGGTTAAGGGGGTAGCATATTTCAAACCCCTCTATGCGCATGTAACAAAAACATTTTTGTACACGGGAAGTTTTAAATTCAAGCACTATAAATGAGGTATATAAATCGATAATAAAGTACATCAGCTAAGATACATTACTTTTTTTCTTCTTATCTTTGTAAAGATCCTCATATAATGTTTGCAAAACACTGTCGATAAATGTAACAAGCTATGCATAAAAAAACATTAATGAACTTTTTTTAGTAAAGCCTGGCTATGCCAACAAAATGTAACTAAAATGAATAACATCATTAACATATTAATCATAACAGACCTGCGTTTTTAACAACATTTTAAGGGAACTAAGCAAGAAAGTGCGAAAAAAATATCGTAAAACTATTTACTTCTAAGCTATTAAAACTACTATTTGCCGACGATGACTAACGTCTTTTACGTTCTCATCCTTTAAATGAACTCGTGTAGCTGCATATCTCAATTTTCCTTCTAAAAAATTCGCTAACAGTGTTTCTGCTTCCCGTTTCAAAATTATTAGAACCGATCGTAGCAAATAATGTAAGATAGATTCTCGAATGAAGTTAAACCTATTTTTATGCTAACACCACGTTGAAGCCACGAGCACATTGTGCTAGGAACAAATGCGATCAAAAATAACATCCCTAGGCAGTGTGCGCTTTCATTTGCACATCATTTGTGGACATTTTACTCTCGAAAAAGATCAAATTCGTTTTGGAAAAACAAACCTTCATTCGCAAGATTTAATTCGAATGCATTTAGCTCATCAGCTGTTGTTAATTTTAGGTAAAAGGAAAGGATGTGTTAGAACTAACATTGTTATTGATACGGTTAACAGTATCTCTTAAACGAGCAAGGCACTGACTTCAAGCACTGACAAATCAGCGAAGGCAAATTTTTTGTTTGTTCGGCACTCAACTGTTCTGCAACACAGCAGTGTTTGCGCTGCATTACGTTTGTGTGTTTTCGGCTATTATTATGTATTAACGCCTCTCGAAACTGTTGCTCGGTTGTTGCTCGGTATGCCAGGTCGTTGTGGATGAACCTGCCGGCCTTTTTGAGGGGGGGGGGGCATTCGTCTTGAAAGAGGCTGTGGTTGAAAGGTTAAAGTTCCCGCGCGATCTCCAGAGGTACCGCCGACGCGAATTCGTTCTGTTTGTCCACCCAAATAAAAACCCAAAAGCGAGAGCGTACGTCAGTCAACTAAGCAGGCCGGAAAGATCAACGTGTCAAACGTGCAACACTCGGTTCAACTCGCCACGGATTGTTGGCTGGCTGGCTGGCTGGCAGAGGTGAGTCGAATTAAAACTTAACTCTTAATAAAACATTTCAGAATGTCCCTTCTCTCACGCTCTTCTCTCGAAGGTGTTGGAGATGCTTCTAAATCGGCAATCCAAATCCACCAAAGCGCTATGTCCAGCAAACACAAAAATGATGAAAAATCGAACGGAAAACAAAAAAACATGTCAAAATATGTAGTGTAACCGAGAGAGAAAAGAACTTCAGCCGTCACGCATGTGTAAAGCGGCCAGCGCGAAATAGGCGATAATGGGGAAAAAATGAGCAAAAAACGAAGGTCTTGTGCCACATGGCGCGTGTGCGTACGTGTCGTCTCGCGCATTTACGCAGCTCTGATCGTCTCGACAGCGCCGGCCGGCGACTCACGGAGTGGCAGTCAGTCGAACAGATTCGGATCTACGTAGGGGGGACGTACGAAAATATGGCCGTCGCGAGCCGCTCGAAAATGTCAAATTTCACCATACAAATCGACTGCTCGAGCGCTACTTGGGGAGTTACTTCCGTTCACCGAGAACCATGGGCCGAACCGAGTGACTTTTTGCATCATCTGCGGTCATCTGTGCCCCTGTCGACCAGCCACGGGGGCTTTTCGGTACCGCAGAATGTGTTTAGGGGCACCCGAGCGAACATAACCCCACCCCCGAGTCCGTGCACGTCGTTGCCTGGCGATCATTAGCCAGGGGAGGTTTCGGTTTTGCCGTACTTTGCTTTCGTACGAATGTTGTTTTTTGAATGTTGTGTGGATTTTTTTTTTAAATGTGTTTTCATTTCACACTGTTCATGTTTTCGTGTGTTTGTTCGAATACAAATGTGCCGCCGCACACGCTTTGTATGAACTAAAAAAAAGGTTTTTTTAGATCGAGGATGTACTAAAATAATTTTTTTTAGATCGAGGATGTACTAAAAAAATTGTTTTAGATCGATGATGTACTAAAATAATTGTTTTAGATCGAGGATGTACTAAAAAAATTTTTTTTAGATCGAGGATGTACTAAAAAAATTTTTTTTGATCGAGGATGTACTAAAAAAATTTTTTTTGATCGAGGATGTACTAAAAAAAATTTTTTTTGATCGAGGATGTACTAAAAAAAATTTTTTCATATCAAGGATGTACTAAAAATTTTTTTTTTAGATCGAGGATGTACTAAAAAAATTTTTTTTACATCGAGGATGTACTAAAAAAATTTTTTTTAGATCGAGGATGTACTAAAAAATTTTTTTTGATCGAGGATGTACTAAAAAAATTTTTTTTGATCGAGGATGTACTAAAAAAAATTTTTTCATATCAAGGATGTACTAAAAAAATTTTTTTTAGATCGAGGATGTACTAAAAAAATTTTTGTAGATCGAGGATGTACTAAAAAAATTTTTTTTTAGATCGAGGATTTACAAAAAAAATTTTTTCATATCAAGGATGTACTAAAAAATTTTTTTTTAGATCGAGGATGTACTAAAAAAATTTTTTTAGATCGAGGATGTACTAAAAAAATTTTTTTTAAATCGAGGATGTACTAAAAAAATTTTTTTAGATCGAGGATGTACTAAAAAAATTTTTTTTAGATCGAGGATGTACTAAAAAATGTTTTTTAAATCGAGGATGTACTAAAAAAATTTTTTTAGATCGAGGATGTACTAAAAAAATTTTTTTAGATCGAGGATGTACTAAAAAAAAATTTTTTCATATCAAGGATGTACTAAAAAAATTTTTTTTAGATCGAGGATGTACTAAAAAAGTTTTTTTTGATCGAGGATGTACTAAAAAAATTTTTTTAGATCGAAGATGTACTAAAAAAAAATTTTTTCATATCAAGGATGTACTAAAAAAATTTTTTTTAGATCGAGGATGTACTAAAAAATTTTTTTTTGATCGAGGATATACTAAAAAAATTTTTTTACATCGAGGATGTACTAAAAAAATTTTTTTTAGATCGAGGATGTACTATAAAATTTTTTTTAGATCGAGGATGTACTAAAAAATTTTTTTTAGTTCGAGGATGTACTAAAAAAATTTTTTTAGATCGAGGATGTACTAAAAAAATTTTTTTTAGATCGAGGATGTACTAAAAAAATTTTTTTTCATATCAAGGATGTATTACAAAATTTTTTTTAGATCGAGGATGTACTAAAAAAATTTTTTTTGATCGAGGATGTACTAAAAAAATTTTTTTAGATCGAGGATGTACTAAAAAAATTTTTTTAGATCGAGGATGTACTCAAAAAATTTTTGTAGATCGAGGATGTACTAAAAAAATTTTTTTTAGATCAAGGATGTACTAAAAAAATTTTTTTCATATCAAGGATGTACTAAAAAATTTTTTTTAGATCGAGGATGTACTAAAAAAATTTTTTTAGATCGAGGATGTACTAAAAAAATTTTTTTAGATCGAGGATGTACTAAAAAATTTTTTTTTGATCGAGGATGTACTAAAAAATTTTTTTAGATCGAGGATGTACTAAAAATTTTTTTTCATATCAAGGATGTACTAAAAAAATTTTTTAGATCGAGGATGTACTAAAAAAATTTTTTTTAGGTCGAGGATGTACTAAAAAAATTTTTTTAGATCGAGGATGTACTAAAAAAATTTTTTTTAGGTCGAGGATGTACTAAAAAAATTTTTTTAGATCGAGGATGTACTAAAAAAATTTTTTTTAGATCGAGGATGTACTAAAAAAATTTTTTTAGATCGAGGATGTACTAAAAAAATTTTTTTTAGGTCGAGGATGTACTAAAAAAATTTTTTTAGATCGAGGATGTACTAAAAAAATTTTTTTTAGATCGAGGATGTACTAAAAAAATTTTTTTAAATCGAGGATGTACTAAAAAAATTTTTTTTAAATCGAGGATGTACTAAAAAAATTTTTTTAGATCGAGGATGTACTAAAAAAATTTTTTTCATATCAAGGATGTACTAAAAAAATTTTTTTTAGATCGAGGATGTATCAAAAAATTTTTTATAGATCGAGGATGTACTAAAAAAATTTTCTTAGATCGAAGATGTACTAAAAAAATTTTTTTCATATCAAAGATGTACTAAAAAATTTTTTTTCATATCGAGGATGTACTAAAAAAATTTTTTTAGATCAAGGATGTACTAAAAAAATTTTTTTTGATCGAGGATGTACTAAAAAAATTTTTTTAGATCGAGGATGTACTAAAAAAATTTTTTTTAGATCGAGGATGTACTAAAAAAAATTTTGTAGATCGAGGATGTACTAAAAAAATTTTTTTTAGATCGAGGATGTACTTAAAAAATTTTTTTAGATCGAGGATGTACTAAAAAAATTTTTTTCATATCAAGGATGTACCAAAAAAATTTTTTTTGATCGAGGATGTACTAAAAAAATTGTTTTTAGATCGAGGATGTACTAAAAAAATTTTTTTAGATCAAGGATTTACTAAAAAAATTTTTTTCATATCAAGGATGTACTAAAAAAATTTTTTTTAGATCGAGGATGTACTAAAAAAACTTTTTTTAGATCGAGGATGTACTAAAAATTTTTTTCATATCAAGGATGTACTAAAAAAATTTTTTTTGATCGAGGATGTACTAAAAAAATTTTTTTAGATCGAGGATGTACTAAAAAAGTTTTTTTAGATCGAGGATGTACAAAAAAAATTGTTTTTAGATCGAGGATGTACTAAAAAAATTTTTTTAGATCAAGGATTTGCTAAAAAAATTTTTTTCATATCAAGGATGTGCTAAAAAAATTTTTTTTAGATCGAGGATGTACTAAAAAAACTTTTTTTAGATCGAGGATGTACTAAAAATTTTTTTCATTTCAAGGATGTACTAAAAAAATTTTTTTTAGATCGAGGATGTACTAAAAAAATTTTTTCATATCAAGGATGTACTAAAAAAATTTTTTTTAAATCGAGGATGTACTAAAAAAATTTTTTTAGATCGAGGATGTACTAAAAAAATTTTTTTTAGATCGAGGATGTACTAAAGAAAATTGTTTTTAATCAAGGACTATCCGAAAAAAAAAAATGTTTTTCTAACAGCGCACCAACCCTAGCCGAACCGAACGCATCAGTTATCGAGCGAGTCCTGCACGATGCGTCCAAAGTCAAAAGTGAGCTTTCGGTGAGGTTCTTTCAGTGTGCGTTCGTTGTAAGCGCGAGTTAGCATCGTATCGTCTCGTACCCTCTGTTTTTTTTACAATATCTACAATAATGGAAAGGCCTGAGACGAATAAGCAACCGCTTACAATGCTCAGCGACATCATTAAAAACTAATCACCTGTACCCTGGCGCCTGAATGAACATATGCATCCGCCAAAACCCGTACTGGAATTCCCCCCTGGAATCCGAATAAAACATGTGCACCCGCCAAAACTTCCGGTACTCCAAAACCACCATAAATCAAGCAACAAAACAACATGTCAGCCTCAGCCATCCATCCCATTTGAGCATATAAAAAGACAAAAAAAGGTAAAAATAAAGACATTCCTCAGATTTAGCTCAAAATTCTACAACGCGTTACTCTGTCCGAGGAATCCGAAACCTTTCAAAAAAACCCTTACACCAAGTGGAAGTGTTAACTCGCGTTCAGTAGCTTGTGGTGTGCTGAACCACGTGTCGATCAGCAGCACGTTCACGCACGTGTCTAAACTTCCGAAGGGGTTTAGAAGGAGTCCGTTTGCCGGCCAATGGCTGAACTTTTGAACGACACCAAGCCACGTTGGGGAAAAGCCGGTCATATGTCCAATTTTTTACATATATGGTAGGGTATTTTTGAACATGGTGATGAATTAAGAAATAGTTGACTAAGAAAAAGCCAAAATTACAGGGTTCTTCTGGACATTGAGCGTTCTTGTTTCGTGGGATGTTTTGCTCTGTTTCTCTACAATATCATATGCAAATTGCATGCAGTTCGAAAGATTATAAAGTTGTCATTGTTTGTAAAGTGAATTAAATAAATTTATTTATAATAAAACGAAAAAAAAACTATTGTTTTTTGAAAATAAAAAGAGGGAAAAAAAACATGTTATTCAACTTTGGTAATGAATCAAAAAAAAAAAATGTATCAAAAAGTACCATCGCCAAATGTTCAGTAACGTTAGTTTAATATTTAAATAAAACTTTTAAAGTCAGTTTTACAGCTGCGCACACTTGCGCACTCGTTTGTAAAATCAAATCTTGTAGGTAAACCTTTTTTGTTACATATCGAGCCGCACCAGGCACCTGACGCTAGATATGTTAGCTTATAAACATCACCGGCTCAATAATACTCACCTCCCTTGTGAAAATTATGCTGTCTATAGTACAGGTAGCTGGTAAGTTTTTATGCTAGCATAATATGTGCAAAGCCCTCCCCCCGTAAGGCAAAAAAAAGCCACCTCAATAACAGTGGTTACCCCTCATTGAAGGATTATTAAAAGCATAATTTTATTGAATGATATATATGGGATTCCCACGTAACGTAATGGCATGTAGGATGACATTAAGCTGAACCCATATCTTATATAATTAGTTCTACTTGTTCACATTTGAGTTCATTCCAAACATAAAACGTATACAGACAACATGGCTTATTGCATCATTAAAGATATTTTAAAGCAAATCAAGATTTCAAATTCAGTTAAAAGAAAATACGGAAATTATATTCTGCAAGTGGTTAAAACAAGAAATTTGCTAGTAAAGTCTGTTCGACAGCGAATAAAATTGCTCTTAGTGAATGGAAAACAATTGTACGATGGATCCAATCGACACCGCATGCGATTGGAAAAATATAATCAAAAGTGGCTAAATTCAAATTTTTTATATTGTACGTCGAAGTGAAAGCACACACACACAGAAGGAGAATGATAGCAGAGTTGGAAGAGCTCTCGTAAATCTTTGCGTAAATTATTGGCAAACGACAAAGACGGCGCAGAATCGGCGTGATTTGGGTGAAAAATATATAATTTTGGAAGAAGTGCTAGAATTTGCAAGCAAAATAGCTCGTAAAGCAAATAAGTTCGAATCGATCCAACTCGCCTTAAGTGCAAAATCCGAGTCAAACACAGCTGACGAACGGAGAGGGAGGCGTTTGGATTTTGCATTGATTATAATTTATCGAAAGATCCTTCACGATTTCCAGCGTATAAAGAAGTGCAAAAAGGCGAAAAACGTTATGCGTTCGCTCAGGTATACAAGTGAGCGAAAATAGTGTGAAAGTGAGAGTTTAATCTCTAGCAAATGTAACAGCAGAGAGGCGGATAAAAGAGATGCGACGGGAGGTTTTTGAAGAATATTTTGGAACAAAAGAAGCTAAATTCATTATTGACGGTTACGGTTGAGAAAACAATGTTTTGGTTCAATACCAAAGCGCAAAGTAACAGATTTTGTAGACCAATTTCAATGGTTTTTGGCATATGAGACTAGGGAATTTGTACCTCAAACGAAAAGTGCAATAGAGAGTGAACTTACAAATCCTTGGAAAAAAAGGACAGTGCGCTTAAGCGGAGGGAAAAGCATAGAGTTGAAGGTCCAATTTTTTGCTAACCATAGATAGATAGGAAAAGTGATCGATCAATAATTACTCGAAATCCAACCATGTGCTGTGTCCAGTTTGTAGTGCTTCTCCTGTACAGATGAATGATCTAGCTGTAGATGCTGGAACGCGGCTTTAATCCAATTCCATGTGCATTGAGCCGCGGTATTTCACCCCTTTCATTGCTGGCTACGGTTTTTTTGCCAATGTATTTTGAACATTTCTTATCACTGTATCACTGTAAGAAAAAACCATGGAGGATTACTAAGGAGGTCGAAAACCGGAACAAAAAATTGTTCGCCAGCAGCTGTATAAGGCTTTTGGAGTGAAAGTGGATCAACCACGACCAGGATCTTCGGGAAACAGTACAGCGGGAAATTGTTTGTCGACGTTTTTTTTTTTCAAATCCAAGCTTAGCAAGTTCATCTCTGGATGTTGATGAAGATCTTAGCGATAGGTTCGGAAACATTCTTACAGTCATCAGCTGCCTATAGAAGTCTGTAGATGCTGCAGCAGTTGAAAAATATTGTAATGCTACGTATAGAAAGTTTTTGGAGTTGTATAATTGGTAAAAAAAATGCCAGCAACTCATGCACGAGACATCATATTACATTCTCCTGAACCCATAGGATGTGTAGGAGAAGCAGCATTAGAATCACGTCATCAAATGCTTCAGACGGGACAGAGCCACTCGCGCAAGAACAATCATCACGAGTGTATGCTTTAGAAGACACATTCAAGTAGTTAAAAAATTCCTTTTGAATGACGATGACTCTTGTACGACAGGCCCTGAGCTATGGACAGCAGAAGATGAAAATCCTGTAGACATGGCTTTACATGAAGTCGAGAATGCAGAAATTGATGAAGGAGATGAACAAAGAACAGTAGAAGATGTAATAAAAAGCTAAATTTTGAACAACAGAAGTAACAGAAGATTTTTTTTTTGAAATAAAACATACTAAATTCAAATTATTTGCTAAAAACGTTAAGCATCTATAAGACCTTGCGTGCCGCGTCACCCAAGTTTTGGGTGACGAAATAACGCTTGATTTTAAAATGCAATTTTTCAATATTAAGAACAGCTATTATGTTTCAATATTTAAATTTATGTCCTAAAAGAAATACGAATAAACGTGAATAAACGTGAAAAATTCACACATAAACGTAGCACGTGAGGAATTAGTGCCGATGCACCCGGGGCTATGACATATGTACATGAGATGCTTGAATCATGGCGTTATCAACATGCTATATGCAGATGCAAGTGGCACGCTCTGGATGTCCGCTTCCAACAATCGTCTTAAATGAGTAATTGGTCAACACATTCAACACCTTTTTGTAAGGAAAAAAAACCAAGCAATTCTGACAAAAAATACTTATGACCGCGATTTGTTCCTGGCTTCCCCACTGCGGCGGTGGATTCGACAGATGGTCGCTGGTGCGTAAATTTCTCACGGCCACGGCCCACACTTCCGCTAGGATCGCACAGCACCAGAGGCGCGATCCTCGATTCAACCTGCTTGACCTGATGCAGAGTTCAGGCAGTTTTCTGTCACACGATATTTCCCCGCGCTAGTAGTGCTAGTGCTTCGGATGGGTTTTGTGGTCAGAGATTCAGTGCTGCTGCTGCCAGCGCGATCAATTGTGAAGAACGTGTTACGGTGGCGATCAAAAGCACACTTCGCCCTGTCTGTCTGTCTGTCTGTCTGTCTGCCGATAGAGCCTGTGTCAGCCCAAAGCTAAGGAAAGGCAGTTGAACAGAGGATCACGCACTCTCGCATCGACGACGGATGATTCGAGTTCGATGCTCAGCAGGCCGGTTAAGGAGTACTAGTGAGGTCGACACCGGTGAGGACTCAAGTAACCCTTTTTTTGGCTTTAACGTTAGCGATATTCGCGATTCGAGCGCTTGTTTAACTCTTCTGATGATACATGGAGAGTTTTCCTACACGTCCTTTGTCACTACAATCACACGGGGGTTTTGTATTTCTTCGACTGAGAGAGAGAAAAATGCTCCATTCGACGAGCATTTTACATGAGCGTAGCAGCACTCCGAGAGAAAAAGCCCACCCCGAGAGAATTCGGTCGTCCGCAGCAGTGCCTTTGTTGGGGTAGGTTTCTTCCCGCGCAGGCCACTTTACCTGCGTTTGACTTGCCCTTACATTTTTCGCCCATGTTGAAGGTACGTGTACAATTTCTACCTATATTCTGTTTGTGAGCTAATGTTCTATGATCACCGATCGCATGTGGACGCATGATTACGATGCGAGGATCCTCGATTACCAAAGGCATAGAACAAAATACCTATCAAATGCAGCCGCCTACCATTTTCTTAGCTTTGTGAAATCATAGAAATCCTCAATGTTATCACCTTTGGAGTGTGTATTAATCAATCGATAATAAACAAAAAAACATTCTTGTTTACCATCACTGATTTTTGATGTTTTGCCGATTTCAACGATTTTCTCTCATTTTGTGAAACCTGTCTGATAAAATTCAACCTCTGCGAATGTATTGCTTTCATAAAGATTTTTACAGCTATCGATTGCAAGAAAATATATTTTGACACATGGTCAGCGCCCTAATTTAATAGGCAATGTTATAAGCTTTGAAGATTACTATGGCATTCGACACTAATTGTAATTTAAGATTAATTATAAGATTTATTTTCTTGTTAAGACTTACCATGGAAAAAAAAACCAATAAAACCTGTAAAAAATTTGAATAATAAACCTGATACCTAGGTATAAATGTGTGTGGAAATGTGAAATAGTTACTTCCCAAATCATATCTAAATGCTAATGAACGATCGGATCTGATGAACGGTTTTTTTTCTTTTCTGATGTACCTTTTTTTTTTTGACCGTTTTTCAATAACAACGGCTGTATTGTGTTTCATAAATGGCATTTTCGCTTTGATGACCAATTACCTAACTCGCTTCGCTTAACTCGGTCTCTTTTGCTCGTATATTTTTTAGGCACCCCGAATGAGAACGGAATCCTGTTTATGCGGTTTTTCCTGATTTTTTTACCAAAAGATACATATTTGTTCGGGTTAAGGGGGTAGCATATTTCAAACCCTTCTATGCGCATGTAACAAAAACATTTTTGTATACGGGAAGTTTAAGTTCAAGCACTATAAATGAGGTATATAAAGCGATGATAAAGTACATCAGCTAAGGTACATTACTTTTTTTTTCTCTATCTTTGTAAAGATCCTCATATAATGTTTGCAAAACACTGTCGATAAGTGTAACAAGATATGCATAAAAAAACATTAATGAACTTTTTTTATTAAAGCCTGGCCATGCCAACGAACTATAACTTAAAATGAATAACATCATTAACATATTAATCACAACACACCTGCGTTTTTAACAACATTTTAAGGGAACTAAGCAAGAAGCTGCGAAAAAACTATCATAAAACTATTTACTTCTAAGCTATTAAAACTACTATTTGCCGACGATGACAAACGTCTTTTACGTTCTCATCCTTTAACTGAACTCTTGTAGCTGCATATCTCAATTTTCCTTCTAAAAAATTGATCAACAGTGTTTCTGCTTCCCGTTTCAAAAGTATTAGAACCGATCGTAGCAAATAATGTAAGATAGATTGTCGAATGAACTTGAACCTATTTTTATGCTAACACCACGTTGAAGCCACGAGCACATTGTGCTAGGAACAAATGCGATCAAAAATAACATCCCTAGGCAGTGTGCGCTTTCTTTTGCACATCATTTGTGGACATTTTACTCTCGAAAAAGATCAAATGCGTTTTGGACAAAAAAAAGACTTCATTCGCAAGATTTAATTCGAATGCATTTAGCTCATCAGCTGTTGTTAAGTTTAGGTAAAAGAAAAGGATGTTTTAAAACTAATTTTTCTTATTGCTACTGTGAACACTATCTCTTAAACGAGCAAGGCACTGACTTCAAGCACTGACAAATCAGCGAAGGCAAATTTTTTCTTTGTTCGGCTCTCAACTGTTCTGCAACACAGCAGTGTTGCGCTGCATTACGTTTGTGTGTTTTCGGCTATTATTATGTATTAACGCCTCTCGAAACTGTTGCTCGGTTGTTGCTCGGTATGCCAGGTCGTTGTGGATGTACCGGCCGGCCTTTTGGGGGGGGGGGGGGCATTCGTCTTGAAAGAGGCTGTCGTTGAAAGGTTAAAGTTTGCGGCGCGATCTCCAGAGGTACTGCCGACGTGAATTCGTTCTGTTTGTCCACCCAAATAAAAAAACAAAAGCGAGGGCGTACGTCAGTCAACTAAGCAGGCCGGATAGATCAACGTGTCAAACGTGCAACACTCGGTTCAACTCGCCACGGAAATTGGCTTGCTGGCTGGCAGAGGTGATTCGAATTAAAACTTAACTCTTAATAAAACATTTCAGAATGTCCCTTCTCTCACGCTCTTCTCTCGAAGGTGTTGGAGATGCTTCTAAATCGGCAATCCAAATCCACCAAAGCGCTATATCCACCAAACACCAATAATGAGAAAAATCGAACGGAAAACAAAAAAAACATGTCAAAATGTGTAGTGTAACCGAGAGAGAAAAGAACTTCAGCCGTCACGCATGTGTAAAGCGGCCAGCGTGAAATAGGCGATAATGGGGAAAAAATGAGAAAAAACGAAGGTCTTGTGCCACATGGCGCGTGTACGTTTGTGTCGTCTCGCGCATTTACGCAGGTCTGATCGTCTCGACAGCGCCGGCCTGCGACTCACGGAGAGGCAGTCAGTCGAACAGAGTCGGATCTACGTCGGGGGGACGTACGAAAATATGGCCGTCGCGAGCCGCTCGAAAATGTCAAATTTCACCATAAAAATCGACTGCTCGAGCGCTACTTGGGAATTGGATGACTCATATCACGGGTCGGGTCGGCAACCCATTCGGGGTCGGAACTGGCCTCAACTCAATATCCAGCGTGGTCGCGCCTGGGCCGGACTTCCGAGGATCACCGAGAACCATGGGCCGAACCGGGTGACTTTTGCATCATCTGCGGTCATCTGTGCCCCTGTCGACCAGCCACGGGGGCTTTTTCGGTACCGCAGAATGTGTTTAGGGGCACCCGAGCAAACATAACCCCACCCCCATTTCCGTGCACGTCGTTGCCTGGCGATCATTAGCCAGGGGAGGTTTCGGAGGTTTTGCCGTACTTTGCTTTCGTACGAATGTTGTTTTTTTGAATGTTATGTGTGCTTTTTTTTTTAAATGTGTTTTCATTTTATCACTGTTCATGTTTTCGTGTGTTTGTTCGAATAAAAATGTGCCGCCGCACACGCTTTGTATGAACTAAAAAAAGGTTTTTTTCAGATCGAGGATGTACTAAAAAAATTTTTTAGATCGAGGATGTACTAAAAAAATTTTTTTTAGATCGAGGATGTACTAAAAAAATTTTTTTAGATCGAGGATGTGCTAAAAAAATTTTTTTTAGATCGAGGATGTACTAAAAAATTTTTTTTAAATCGAGGATGTACTAAAAAAAATTTTTTCATATCAAGGATGTACTAAAAAAATTTTTTTTAGATCGAGGATGTACTAAAAAAATTTTTTTTAGATCGAGGATGTACTAAAAAAATTTTTTCATATCAAGGATGTACTAAAAAAAATTTTTTTAGATCGAGAATGTACTAAAAAAATTTTTTTAGATCGAGGATGTACTAGAAAAATTTTTTTTAAATCGAGGATGTACTAAAAAAATTGTTTTTAATCAAGGACTATCCGGAAAAAAAATGTAGCCGAACCGAACGCATCGGTTATCGAACGAGTCCTGCACGATGCGTCCAAAGTCAAAAGTGAGCTTTCGGTGAGGTTCTTCTGCAGTGTTAGTTAGTTGTAAGCGCGTTCACCTTCACCTTACGCCACGTAAGCGAATGTGTCCTGCCGGAACGGTACCAAGTGCGAGTAGCTTGTGGTGGCTGAACCACGTGTCGTGAACTTCCGAAGGGGTTTAGAAGGAGTCCGTTTGCCGGCCAATGGCTGAACTTGACCACCGGAACTGACGGACGAGCTGTTCGCCAATGCCAAGGTCGGTGAGGATCTATCCGATTTACAAACTGCGCAAACTGGCTACCATTGAGCAACACCGAGCGGTCATGACGGTTCGCACGTTGGGGAAAAGGCGGTCATATGTCCAATTTTTTACATATACGTTAGGGTATTTTTGAACATGGTGATGAATTAAGAAACAGTTGACTGAGAAAAAGCCAAAATAACAGGGTTCTTCTGGACATTGAGCGTTCTTGTTTAATGGGATGTTTTGCTCTGTTTCTCTACAATATCATATGCAAATTGCATGCAGTTCGAAAGATTATAAAGTTGTCATTGTTTGTAAAGTGAATTAAATAAATTTATTTATAATAAAACGAAAAAAAAACTATTGTTTTTTGAAAATAAAAAGAGGGAAAAAAAACATGTTTTTCAACTTTGGTAATGAATCAAAAAAAAAAAGTATCAAAAAGTATCATCGCCAAAGGTTCAGTAACGTTAGTTTAATATTTAAATAAAACTTTTAAAGTCAGTTTTACAGCTGCGCACACTTGCGCACTCGTTTGTAAAATCAAATCTTGTAGGTAAACCTTTTTTGTTACATATCGAGCCGCACCAGGCACCTGACGCTAGATATGTTAGCTTATAAACATCACCGGCTCAATAATACTCACTACCCTTGTGAAAATTATGCTGTCTTTAGTACAGGTAGCTGGTAAGTTTTTATGCTAGCATAATATGTGAAAAGCCCCCTCCCCCGTAAGGCAAAAAAAGCCACCTCAATAACAGTGGTTACCCCCTATTGAAGGATTATTAAAAGCATAATTTTATTGAATGATATATATGGGATTCCCACGTAACGTAATGGCATGTAGGATGACATTAAGCTGAATCCATATCTTATATAATTAGTTCTACTAGCTCACATTTAAGTTCATTCCAAACATAAAACGTATACAGACAACATGGCTTATTTCATGATTAAAGATATTTTAAAGCAAATCAAGCTTTCAACTTCAGTAAAAGAAAACACGGAAATTATTTGCAATTATATTCTGGAAGTGATTAAAACAAGAAATTTGCTAGTAAAGTCTGTTGGACAGAGAATAAAATTGCTCTTAGTGAATGGAAAACAATTGTACGATGGATCCAATCGACACCGAATGCGATTGGAAAAATATAATCAAAAGTGGCTAGATTCAAATTTTTTATATTGTATGTCGAAGTGAAAGCACACAAAAGGAGAATGATAGCAGAGTTGGAAGATCGCTCGTAAATCTTTCGAAATTATTGGCAAACGACAAAGACGGCGCAGAATCGGCGTGATTTGGGTGAAAAATATATAATTTTGGAAGAAGTGCTAGAATTTGCAAGCAAAATAGCTCGTAAAGCAAATAAGTTCGAATCGATCCAACTCGCCTTAAGTGCAAAATCCGAGTCAAACACAGCTGACGAACGGAGAGGGAGGCGTTTGGATTTTGGATTGACTATAATTTATCGAAAGATCGTTCACGATTTCCAGCGTATAAAGAAGTGCAAAAAGGCGAAAAACGTTATGCGTTCGCTCAGGTATACAAGTGAGCGAAAAAAGTGTGAAAGTGAGAGTTTAATCTCTAGCAAATGTAACAGCAGAGAGGCGACGGGAGGTTTTTGAAGAATATTTTGGAACAAAAGAAGCTAAATTCGGCAAATTTGGTATCGTTGTGCAATTGGGGTACGGATGGTTCTGCCGGACATTCACAGTATCACCAACATGTTAACAGTGAACGAGGTGATAGATTATATTTCTATAACCGCTATGTGTCCAGTCCAGCTATTCATTAGTGACGATACCAAAGCGCAAAGTAACAGATTTTGTAGACCAATTTCAATGGTTTTTGGCAAACGAGACTAGGGAATTTGTACCTCAAACGAAAAGTGAAATAGAGAGCGAACTTACAAATCCTTGGAAAAAAAGGACAGTGCGCTTAAGCGGAGGGAAAAGCATAGAGTTGAAGGTCCAATTTTTTGCTAACCATAGATAGATAGGAAAAGTGATCGATCAATAATTACTCGAAATCCAACCATGTGCTGTGTCCAGTTTGTAGTGCTTCTCCTGTACAGATGAATGATCTAGCTGTAGATGCTGGAACGCGGCTTTAATCCAATTCCATGTGCATTGAGCCGCGGTATTTCACCCCTTTCATTGCTGGCTACGGTTTTTTTGCCAATGTATTTTGAACATTTCTTATCACTGTATCACTGTAAGAAAAAACCATGGAGGATTACTAAGGAGGTCGAAAACCGGAACAAAAAATTGTTCGCCAGCAGCTGTATAAGGCTTTTGGAGTGAAAGTGGATCAACCACGACCAGGATCTTCGGGAAACAGTACAGCGGGAAATTGTTTGTCGACGTTTTTTTTTTTCAAATCCAAGCTTAGCAAGTTCATCTCTGGATGTTGATGAAGATCTTAGCGATAGGTTCGGAAACATTCTTACAGTCATCAGCTGCCTATAGAAGTCTGTAGATGCTGCAGCAGTTGAAAAATATTGTAATGCTACGTATAGAAAGTTTTTGGAGTTGTATAATTGGTAAAAAAAATGCCAGCAACTCATGCACGAGACATCATATTACATTCTCCTGAACCCATAGGATGTGTAGGAGAAGCAGCATTAGAATCACGTCATCAAATGCTTCAGACGGGACAGAGCCACTCGCGCAAGAACAATCATCACGAGTGTATGCTTTAGAAGACACATTCAAGTAGTTAAAAAATTCCTTTTGAATGACGATGACTCTTGTACGACAGGCCCTGAGCTATGGACAGCAGAAGATGAAAATCCTGTAGACATGGCTTTACATGAAGTCGAGAATGCAGAAATTGATGAAGGAGATGAACAAAGAACAGTAGAAGATGTAATAAAAAGCTAAATTTTGAACAACAGAAGTAACAGAAGATTTTTTTTTTGAAATAAAACATACTAAATTCAAATTATTTGCTAAAAACGTTAAGCATCTATAAGACCTTGCGTGCCGCGTCACCCAAGTTTTGGGTGACGAAATAACGCTTGATTTTAAAATGCAATTTTTCAATATTAAGAACAGCTATTATGTTTCAATATTTAAATTTATGTCCTAAAAGAAATACGAATAAACGTGAATAAACGTGAAAAATTCACACATAAACGTAGCACGTGAGGAATTAGTGCCGATGCACCCGGGGCTATGACATATGTACATGAGATGCTTGAATCATGGCGTTATCAACATGCTATATGCAGATGCAAGTGGCACGCTCTGGATGTCCGCTTCCAACAATCGTCTTAAATGAGTAATTGGTCAACACATTCAACACCTTTTTGTAAGGAAAAAAAACCAAGCAATTCTGACAAAAAATACTTATGACCGCGATTTGTTCCTGGCTTCCCCACTGCGGCGGTGGATTCGACAGATGGTCGCTGGTGCGTAAATTTCTCACGGCCACGGCCCACACTTCCGCTAGGATCGCACAGCACCAGAGGCGCGATCCTCGATTCAACCTGCTTGACCTGATGCAGAGTTCAGGCAGTTTTCTGTCACACGATATTTCCCCGCGCTAGTAGTGCTAGTGCTTCGGATGGGTTTTGTGGTCAGAGATTCAGTGCTGCTGCTGCCAGCGCGATCAATTGTGAAGAACGTGTTACGGTGGCGATCAAAAGCACACTTCGCCCTGTCTGTCTGTCTGTCTGTCTGTCTGCCGATAGAGCCTGTGTCAGCCCAAAGCTAAGGAAAGGCAGTTGAACAGAGGATCACGCACTCTCGCATCGACGACGGATGATTCGAGTTCGATGCTCAGCAGGCCGGTTAAGGAGTACTAGTGAGGTCGACACCGGTGAGGACTCAAGTAACCCTTTTTTTGGCTTTAACGTTAGCGATATTCGCGATTCGAGCGCTTGTTTAACTCTTCTGATGATACATGGAGAGTTTTCCTACACGTCCTTTGTCACTACAATCACACGGGGGTTTTGTATTTCTTCGACTGAGAGAGAGAAAAATGCTCCATTCGACGAGCATTTTACATGAGCGTAGCAGCACTCCGAGAGAAAAAGCCCACCCCGAGAGAATTCGGTCGTCCGCAGCAGTGCCTTTGTTGGGGTAGGTTTCTTCCCGCGCAGGCCACTTTACCTGCGTTTGACTTGCCCTTACATTTTTCGCCCATGTTGAAGGTACGTGTACAATTTCTACCTATATTCTGTTTGTGAGCTAATGTTCTATGATCACCGATCGCATGTGGACGCATGATTACGATGCGAGGATCCTCGATTACCAAAGGCATAGAACAAAATACCTATCAAATGCAGCCGCCTACCATTTTCTTAGCTTTGTGAAATCATAGAAATCCTCAATGTTATCACCTTTGGAGTGTGTATTAATCAATCGATAATAAACAAAAAAACATTCTTGTTTACCATCACTGATATCTGATGTTTTGCCGATTTCAACGATTTTCTCTCATTTTGTGAAACCTGTCTGATAAAATTCAACCTCTGCGAATGTATTGCTTTCATAAAGATTTTTACAGCTATCGATTGCAAGAAAATATATTTTGACACATGGTCAGCGCCCTAATTTAATAGGCAATGTTATAAGCTTTGAAGATTACTATGGCATTCGACACTAATTGTAATTTAAGATTAATTATAAGATTTATTTTCTTGTTAAGACTTACCATGGAAAAAAAAAACCAATAAAACCTGTAAAAAATTTGAATAATAAACCTGATACCTAGGTATAAATGTGTGTGGAAATGTGAAATAGTTACTTCCCAAATCATATCTAAATGCTAATGAACGATCGGATCTGATGAACGGTTTTTTTTCTTTTCTGATGTACCTTTTTTTTTTTGACCGTTTTTCAATAACAACGGCTGTATTGTGTTTCATAAATGGCATTTTCGCTTTGATGACCAATTACCTAACTCGCTTCGCTTAACTCGGTCTCTTTTGCTCGTATATTTTTTAGGCACCCCGAATGAGAACGGAATCCTGTTTATGCGGTTTTTCCTGATTTTTTTACCAAAAGATACATATTTGTTCGGGTTAAGGGGGTAGCATATTTCAAACCCTTCTATGCGCATGTAACAAAAACATTTTTGTATACGGGAAGTTTAAGTTCAAGCACTATAAATGAGGTATATAAAGCGATGATAAAGTACATCAGCTAAGGTACATTACTTTTTTTTTCTCTATCTTTGTAAAGATCCTCATATAATGTTTGCAAAACACTGTCGATAAGTGTAACAAGATATGCATAAAAAAACATTAATGAACTTTTTTTATTAAAGCCTGGCCATGCCAACGAACTATAACTTAAAATGAATAACATCATTAACATATTAATCACAACACACCTGCGTTTTTAACAACATTTTAAGGGAACTAAGCAAGAAGCTGCGAAAAAACTATCATAAAACTATTTACTTCTAAGCTATTAAAACTACTATTTGCCGACGATGACAAACGTCTTTTACGTTCTCATCCTTTAACTGAACTCTTGTAGCTGCATATCTCAATTTTCCTTCTAAAAAATTGATCAACAGTGTTTCTGCTTCCCGTTTCAAAAGTATTAGAACCGATCGTAGCAAATAATGTAAGATAGATTGTCGAATGAACTTGAACCTATTTTTATGCTAACACCACGTTGAAGCCACGAGCACATTGTGCTAGGAACAAATGCGATCAAAAATAACATCCCTAGGCAGTGTGCGCTTTCTTTTGCACATCATTTGTGGACATTTTACTCTCGAAAAAGATCAAATGCGTTTTGGACAAAAAAAAGACTTCATTCGCAAGATTTAATTCGAATGCATTTAGCTCATCAGCTGTTGTTAAGTTTAGGTAAAAGAAAAGGATGTTTTAAAACTAATTTTTCTTATTGCTACTGTGAACACTATCTCTTAAACGAGCAAGGCACTGACTTCAAGCACTGACAAATCAGCGAAGGCAAATTTTTTCTTTGTTCGGCTCTCAACTGTTCTGCAACACAGCAGTGTTGCGCTGCATTACGTTTGTGTGTTTTCGGCTATTATTATGTATTAACGCCTCTCGAAACTGTTGCTCGGTTGTTGCTCGGTATGCCAGGTCGTTGTGGATGTACCGGCCGGCCTTTTGGGGGGGGGGGGGGCATTCGTCTTGAAAGAGGCTGTCGTTGAAAGGTTAAAGTTTGCGGCGCGATCTCCAGAGGTACTGCCGACGTGAATTCGTTCTGTTTGTCCACCCAAATAAAAAAACAAAAGCGAGGGCGTACGTCAGTCAACTAAGCAGGCCGGATAGATCAACGTGTCAAACGTGCAACACTCGGTTCAACTCGCCACGGATTGTTGGCTGGCTGGCTGGCTGGCAGAGGTGAGTCGAATTAAAACTTAACTCTTAATAAAAAATCTCAGAATGTCCGTTCTCTCACGCTCTTCGCTCAACTCAGCACAGGTGGAACGAAAACGCACGAAAATACACCGGTTCGAAGGCGTTGGAGATGCTTCTAAATAGGCAATCCAAATCCACCAAAGCGCTATATCCACCAAACACAATAATGATGAAAAATCGAACGGAAAACAAAAAAACATGTCAAAATATGTAGTGTAACGAAGAGAAAGAAAAGAACTTCAGCCGTCACGCATGTGTAAAGCGGCCAGCGCGAAATAGGCGATAATGGGGAAAAAATGAGAAAAAAACGAAGGTCAGTGCCACATGGCGCGTGTACGTATGTGTCGTCTCGCGTGTTTACGCAGGTCTGATCGTCTCGACAGCGCCGGCCTGCGACTCACGGAGAGGCAGTCAGTCGAACAGATTCGGATGTACGTCGGGGGGACGTACGAAAATATGGCCGTCGCGAGCCGCTCGAAAATGTCAAATTTCACCATACAAATCGACTGCTCGAGCGCTACTTGGGCATTGGATGACTCATATCACGGGTCGGGTCGGCAACCCATTCGGGGTCGGATCTGGCCCCAACTCTTCCGAGGATCACCGAGGGTTCGAGCCGGGTGACTTTTGCATCATCTGCGGTCATCTGTGCCGCTGTCGACCAGCCACGGGGGCTTTTCGGTACCGCAGAATGTGTTGAGGGGCACCCGAGCGAACATAACCCCACCCCCATTTCCGTGCACGTCGTTGCCTGGCGATCATTAGCCAGGGGAGGTTTCTGTTTTGCCGTACTTTGCTTTCGTTCGAATGTTGTTTTTTTGAATGTTAAGTGTATTTTTTTTTTAAATGTGTTTTCATTTTATCACTGTTTATGTTTTCGTGTGTTTGTTCGAATAAAAATGTGCCAACGCACACGCTTTGTATGAACTGAAAAAAAAGGTTTTTTTGATCGAGGATGTACTAAAAAAATCTTTTTAGATCGAGGATGTACTAAAAAAAATTTTTTTAGATCGAGGATGTACTAAAAAAAATTTTTTATATCGAGGATGTACTAAAAAAATTTTTTTTGATCTAGGATGTACTAAAAAAATTTTTTTTAGATCGAGGATGTACTAAAAAATTTTTTTTTGATCGAGGATGTACTAAAAAAATTTTTTTAGATCGAGGATGTACTAAAAAAATTTTTTTTAGATCGAGGATGTACTAAAAAAATTTTTTTCTTATCAAAGATGTACTAAAAAAATTTTTTTAGATCGAGGATGTACTAAAAAAATTTTTTTAGATCGAGGGTGTACTAAAAAAATTTTTTTTAGATCGAGGATGTACTAAAAAATTTTTTTTAGATCGAGGATGTACTAAAAAAATTTTTTTTGATCGAGGATGTACTAAAAAAATTTTTTTCATATCAAGGATGTACTAAAAAATTTTTTTTAGATCGAGGATGTACTAAAAAAATTTTGTTTGATCGTGGCTGTACTAAAAAAATTTTTTTTTGATCGAGGATGTACTAAAAAAATTTTTTTAGATCGAGGGTGTACTAAAAAAATTTTTTTTAGATCGAGGATGTACTAAAAAATTTTTTTTAGATCGAGGATGTACTAAAAAAATTTTTTTTGATCGTGGCTGTACTAAAAAAATTTTTTTTTGATCGAGGATGTACTAAAAAATTTTTTTTAGATCGAGGATGTACTAAAAAAATTTTTTTAGATCGAGGATGTACTAAAAAAATTTTTTTTAGATCGAGGATGTACTAAACAAATTTTTTTTAGATCGAGGATGTACTAAAAAAATTTTTTTTAAATCGAGGATGTACTAAAAAAAATTTTTTCATATCAAGGATGTACTAAAAAAATTTTTTTCATATCAAGGATGTACTAAAAAAATTTTTTTTAGATCGAGGATGTACTAAAAAAATTTTTGTTGATCGAGGATGTACAAAAAAATTTTTTTTAGATCGAGGATGTACTAAAAAAATTTTTTTAGATCGAGGATGTACTAAAAAAATTTTTTTCATATCAAGGATGTACTAAAAAAATTTTTTTAGATCGAGGATGTAGTAAAAAAATTTTTTTTGATCGAGGATGTACTAAAAAAATTTTTTTTGATCGAGGATGTACTAAAAAAAATTTTTTCATATCAAGGATGTACTAAAAAATTTTTTTTTAGATCGAGGATGTACTAAAAAAATTTTTTTTGATCGAGGATGTACTAAACAAATTTTTTTTAGATCGAGGATGTACTAAAAAAATTTTTTTAGATCGAGGATGTACTAAAAAAATTTTTTTTGATCGAGGATGTACTAAAAAAATTTTTTTCATATCAAGGATGTACTAAAAAAATTTTTTTTAGATCGAGGATGTACTAAAAAAATTTTTTTTGATCGAGGATGTACTAAAAAAATTTTTTAGATCGAGGATGTACTAAAAAAAATTTTTTCATATCAAGGATGTACTAAAAAAATTTGTTTAGATCGAGGATGTAGTAAAAAAATTTTTTTTGATCGAGGATGTACTAAAAAAATTTTTTTAGATCGAGGATGTACTAAAAAAATTTTTTTCATATCAAGGATGTACTAAAAAAATTTTTTTTAGATCGAGGATGTACTAAAAAAATTTTTTTTAGATCGAGGATGTACTAAAAAAAATTTTTTATATCGAGGATGTACTAAAAAAATTTTTTTTGATCTAGGATGTACTAAAAAAATTTTTTTTAGATCGAGGATGTACTAAAAAATTTTTTTTTGATCGAGGATGTACTAAAAAAATTTTTTTAGATCGAGGATGTACTAAAAAAATTTTTTTTAGATCGAGGATGTACTAAAAAAATTTTTTTCTTATCAAAGATGTACTAAAAAAATTTTTTTAGATCGAGGATGTACTAAAAAAATTTTTTTAGATCGAGGGTGTACTAAAAAAATTTTTTTTAGATCGAGGATGTACTAAAAAATTTTTTTTAGATCGAGGATGTACTAAAAAAATTTTTTTTGATCGAGGATGTACTAAAAAAATTTTTTTCATATCAAGGATGTACTAAAAAAATTTTTTTTACATCGAGGATGTACTAAAAAATTTTTTTTGATCGAGGATGTACTAAAAAAATTTTTTTAGATCGAGGATGTACTAAAAAAAATTTTTTTAGATCGAGGATGTACTAAAAAAATTTTTTTGATCGAGGATGTACTAAAAAAATTTTTTTTTTTTGATCGAGGATGTACTAAAAAAATTTTTTTCAGATCGAGGATGTACTAAAAAAATTTTTTCATATCAAGGATGTACTAACAAAATTTTTTTTAGATCGAGGATGTACTAAAAAAATTTTTTTAGATCGAGGATGTACTAAAAAAATTTTTTTAGATCGGGGATGTACTAAAAAAATTTTTTTAGATCGAGGATGTACTAAAAAAATTTTTTTAGATCGAGGATGTACTAAAGAACATTGTTTTTAATCAAGGACTATCCGAAAAAAAAAATGTTTTTTTCTAACAATGCACCAACCGTAGCCGAACCGAACGCATCGGTTATCGAACGAGTCCTGCACGATGCGTCTAAAGTCAAAAGTGAGCTTTCGGTGAGGTTCTTCTTCAGTGTGCGTTCGTTGTAAGCGCGAGTTAGCATCGTATCGTCACGTACCCTCTATTTTTTCTACAATATCTACAATAAAGGAAAGGCCTGAGACGAATAAGCAACCGCTTACAATGCTCAGCGACATCATTAAAAACTAATCACCTGTACCCTGGCGCCTGAATGAACATATGCATCCGCCAAAACCCGTACTGGAATTCCCCCCTGGAATCCGAATAAAACATGTGCACCCGCCAAAACTTCCGGTACTCCAAAACCACCATAAATCAAGCAACAAAACAACATGTCAGCCTCAGCCATCCATCCCATTTGAGCATATAAAAAGACAAAAAAAGGTAAAAATAAAGACATTCCTCAGATTTAGCTCAAAATTCTACAACGCGTTACTCTGTCCGAGGAATCCGAAACCTTTCAAAAAAACCCTTACACCAAGTGGAAGTGTTAACTCGCGTTCAGTAGCTTGTGGTGTGCTGAACCACGTGTCGATCAGCAGCACGTTCACGCACGTGTCTAAACTTCCGAAGGGGTTTAGAAGGAGTCCGTTTGCCGGCCAATGGCTGAACTTTTGAACGACACCAAGCCACGTTGGGGAAAAGCCGGTCATATGTCCAATTTTTTACATATATGGTAGGGTATTTTTGAACATGGTGATGAATTAAGAAATAGTTGACTAAGAAAAAGCCAAAATTACAGGGTTCTTCTGGACATTGAGCGTTCTTGTTTCGTGGGATGTTTTGCTCTGTTTCTCTACAATATCATATGCAAATTGCATGCAGTTCGAAAGATTATAAAGTTGTCATTGTTTGTAAAGTGAATTAAATAAATTTATTTATAATAAAACGAAAAAAAAACTATTGTTTTTTGAAAATAAAAAGAGGGAAAAAAAACATGTTATTCAACTTTGGTAATGAATCAAAAAAAAAAAATGTATCAAAAAGTACCATCGCCAAATGTTCAGTAACGTTAGTTTAATATTTAAATAAAACTTTTAAAGTCAGTTTTACAGCTGCGCACACTTGCGCACTCGTTTGTAAAATCAAATCTTGTAGGTAAACCTTTTTTGTTACATATCGAGCCGCACCAGGCACCTGACGCTAGATATGTTAGCTTATAAACATCACCGGCTCAATAATACTCACCTCCCTTGTGAAAATTATGCTGTCTATAGTACAGGTAGCTGGTAAGTTTTTATGCTAGCATAATATGTGCAAAGCCCTCCCCCCGTAAGGCAAAAAAAAGCCACCTCAATAACAGTGGTTACCCCTCATTGAAGGATTATTAAAAGCATAATTTTATTGAATGATATATATGGGATTCCCACGTAACGTAATGGCATGTAGGATGACATTAAGCTGAACCCATATCTTATATAATTAGTTCTACTTGTTCACATTTGAGTTCATTCCAAACATAAAACGTATACAGACAACATGGCTTATTGCATCATTAAAGATATTTTAAAGCAAATCAAGATTTCAAATTCAGTTAAAAGAAAATACGGAAATTATATTCTGCAAGTGGTTAAAACAAGAAATTTGCTAGTAAAGTCTGTTCGACAGCGAATAAAATTGCTCTTAGTGAATGGAAAACAATTGTACGATGGATCCAATCGACACCGCATGCGATTGGAAAAATATAATCAAAAGTGGCTAAATTCAAATTTTTTATATTGTACGTCGAAGTGAAAGCACACACACACAGAAGGAGAATGATAGCAGAGTTGGAAGAGCTCTCGTAAATCTTTGCGTAAATTATTGGCAAACGACAAAGACGGCGCAGAATCGGCGTGATTTGGGTGAAAAATATATAATTTTGGAAGAAGTGCTAGAATTTGCAAGCAAAATAGCTCGTAAAGCAAATAAGTTCGAATCGATCCAACTCGCCTTAAGTGCAAAATCCGAGTCAAACACAGCTGACGAACGGAGAGGGAGGCGTTTGGATTTTGCATTGATTATAATTTATCGAAAGATCCTTCACGATTTCCAGCGTATAAAGAAGTGCAAAAAGGCGAAAAACGTTATGCGTTCGCTCAGGTATACAAGTGAGCGAAAATAGTGTGAAAGTGAGAGTTTAATCTCTAGCAAATGTAACAGCAGAGAGGCGGATAAAAGAGATGCGACGGGAGGTTTTTGAAGAATATTTTGGAACAAAAGAAGCTAAATTCATTATTGACGGTTACGGTTGAGAAAACAATGTTTTGGTTCAATACCAAAGCGCAAAGTAACAGATTTTGTAGACCAATTTCAATGGTTTTTGGCATATGAGACTAGGGAATTTGTACCTCAAACGAAAAGTGCAATAGAGAGTGAACTTACAAATCCTTGGAAAAAAAGGACAGTGCGCTTAAGCGGAGGGAAAAGCATAGAGTTGAAGGTCCAATTTTTTGCTAACCATAGATAGATAGGAAAAGTGATCGATCAATAATTACTCGAAATCCAACCATGTGCTGTGTCCAGTTTGTAGTGCTTCTCCTGTACAGATGAATGATCTAGCTGTAGATGCTGGAACGCGGCTTTAATCCAATTCCATGTGCATTGAGCCGCGGTATTTCACCCCTTTCATTGCTGGCTACGGTTTTTTTGCCAATGTATTTTGAACATTTCTTATCACTGTATCACTGTAAGAAAAAACCATGGAGGATTACTAAGGAGGTCGAAAACCGGAACAAAAAATTGTTCGCCAGCAGCTGTATAAGGCTTTTGGAGTGAAAGTGGATCAACCACGACCAGGATCTTCGGGAAACAGTACAGCGGGAAATTGTTTGTCGACGTTTTTTTTTTTCAAATCCAAGCTTAGCAAGTTCATCTCTGGATGTTGATGAAGATCTTAGCGATAGGTTCGGAAACATTCTTACAGTCATCAGCTGCCTATAGAAGTCTGTAGATGCTGCAGCAGTTGAAAAATATTGTAATGCTACGTATAGAAAGTTTTTGGAGTTGTATAATTGGTAAAAAAAATGCCAGCAACTCATGCACGAGACATCATATTACATTCTCCTGAACCCATAGGATGTGTAGGAGAAGCAGCATTAGAATCACGTCATCAAATGCTTCAGACGGGACAGAGCCACTCGCGCAAGAACAATCATCACGAGTGTATGCTTTAGAAGACACATTCAAGTAGTTAAAAAATTCCTTTTGAATGACGATGACTCTTGTACGACAGGCCCTGAGCTATGGACAGCAGAAGATGAAAATCCTGTAGACATGGCTTTACATGAAGTCGAGAATGCAGAAATTGATGAAGGAGATGAACAAAGAACAGTAGAAGATGTAATAAAAAGCTAAATTTTGAACAACAGAAGTAACAGAAGATTTTTTTTTTGAAATAAAACATACTAAATTCAAATTATTTGCTAAAAACGTTAAGCATCTATAAGACCTTGCGTGCCGCGTCACCCAAGTTTTGGGTGACGAAATAACGCTTGATTTTAAAATGCAATTTTTCAATATTAAGAACAGCTATTATGTTTCAATATTTAAATTTATGTCCTAAAAGAAATACGAATAAACGTGAATAAACGTGAAAAATTCACACATAAACGTAGCACGTGAGGAATTAGTGCCGATGCACCCGGGGCTATGACATATGTACATGAGATGCTTGAATCATGGCGTTATCAACATGCTATATGCAGATGCAAGTGGCACGCTCTGGATGTCCGCTTCCAACAATCGTCTTAAATGAGTAATTGGTCAACACATTCAACACCTTTTTGTAAGGAAAAAAAACCAAGCAATTCTGACAAAAAATACTTATGACCGCGATTTGTTCCTGGCTTCCCCACTGCGGCGGTGGATTCGACAGATGGTCGCTGGTGCGTAAATTTCTCACGGCCACGGCCCACACTTCCGCTAGGATCGCACAGCACCAGAGGCGCGATCCTCGATTCAACCTGCTTGACCTGATGCAGAGTTCAGGCAGTTTTCTGTCACACGATATTTCCCCGCGCTAGTAGTGCTAGTGCTTCGGATGGGTTTTGTGGTCAGAGATTCAGTGCTGCTGCTGCCAGCGCGATCAATTGTGAAGAACGTGTTACGGTGGCGATCAAAAGCACACTTCGCCCTGTCTGTCTGTCTGTCTGTCTGTCTGCCGATAGAGCCTGTGTCAGCCCAAAGCTAAGGAAAGGCAGTTGAACAGAGGATCACGCACTCTCGCATCGACGACGGATGATTCGAGTTCGATGCTCAGCAGGCCGGTTAAGGAGTAGTAGTGAGGTCGACACCGGTGAGAACTCAAGTAACCCTGTTTTTGGCTTTAACGTTAGCGATGTTCGCGATTCGAGCGCTTGTTTAACTCTTCTGATGATACATTGGAGTTTTCCTACACGTCCTTTGTCACTACAATCACACGGGGGTTTTGTATTTCTTCGACTGAGAGAGAGAGAAAGCAAAGGTTCAAGTGCATGATGCCGATCGTTCTGGCTCATTGCAAAAAAGAAACTCATGCGTCCCATTCACAGTTCAAAACACGAGCGCGAGACCCCGCGGCACAAGATTTTATAGCATGCCGTTTTTTTGTGTGTGTTAGCCCCGCGGTTGTAAGCTAAATTCCAACATTCCTTACCTTGACCACGGAAGCGTTTTGCAAACATTTGCTCGATTATGCAGCAGCAGCAATACAATATGGCTACCGATCGTCTTACCGATATGCCGGACCTTCGAGCGAAAAACGTGCTCCACTCTCATGTTTCTGGCTAACGTGGTTTTTTTGGAAAACCACCTATAAAGCAAGTTATCGTCAGCATAAAGCGTCAGTCTTAAGTCAGCAGTCAGCAGTCACCTGTGAACATTATATTTTTGGACAGTGTTTCAATTATCCGAACTTTCTACGTGGTGACCTGCCATTTTGTGATGTGACAAGTGATGTGGAATTTTTGGTTTCAAACATCCCGAGTGAAAAACCTAATAAATGCAGTGAAAATGTAATGCAAGCAACTCTCGGAAAATAATTACTAAATCCACCCCAAAACCCAAAAAAAAAACCAAAAATGGGGAAGACGAATTCAAAAATTATAAAAAAAACGCGGTGCATCCGCAAGTACAAATAGCGAATCAGCTAGAATCTCATGCTGAGATGCACGAAAGTCATGAACAGAAACTGCTAATCATTATGAGAGTAGTAAATCATTCACCTACGTATGACTATGTACACTTTGTGCAAAAAAAAAAATAGCACCCGTAAGGAAGCTTTAAAGGCGGCCCAAATCTATGGCAAACTTTGAATGTTTGCAAATGAACCGGAAGACGAACTTTATAAAGAGAATTTATTGAAGTGAAGCGATGAGTAAACGAATTTGAACTCCAGGGGTAATAAACAGTACGGAAACAGTGAAAAAAGAAAAAGCAAAAGAAGAACATTAAATCAAAAAACGAGCTCTCAGTGAAAAAGGGGTTACTGACCGGATGAGGGACGACAAATGCTATAAAGTACATTAACCCATATACGGACTAAATAGGGTGTAATAAAATAAGTAAAAAGTAAGGTTAATGATTAGTCAAACGTTAGAAGATTTAGAAGCAAATGTCGAGGAATTGTTGAAATTGCAAGCAAAGTTTAAAAAAAAATCCAAAAAACAAAAACATTCAAAACAAAAAACCTTATCAAGCTAACATATCAGTATGCAACCGAACCTTTTATCGTGAAGTTGAATCCTTTTTTCGTTGAACACGAATCCAATATTCGCATTCAAAAATTAGGAATTTTCATTAACTCTTCACGTGAAGTGAAGTTTTCGAATTGAAACTAAGTGAAAATAAGCAGAATATTGTAACCATGGGCGCGTGTTCAATCAGTCAAGCCGCTCCTCAAGCACCTTTTTGATGTTAAAACAGCGACAGCACTTAGACAAAATTATGATGGGTTAGACCTGACGGGTTAGCAGATTGAGTGGTAAAGCCCGTTCCGCCGTACCACCTAATGAAGAAGCATTCCAAGACATCACCAATGCCGTAAAATTAGCATGCAAAAGTGTGGAAAATCCAGGCTCAATCTTGTGCAAAACTTAGAGCCATCAAAAATAAAAGGGGGAACCTGGAAACACTTTCGCAGAAATTAGCTAATTTGTACGCGGACAAATTAATACCAGTTGACGTGGCAAATCAAATGGTACTACTAAAGCTGGAGTTAATGCACCGATTAACGGTGTATCCCGTGCCGAAGTTTAAAATTATACTAAAGGCCGGAGAATTCCAATCCGTCAAAAAGGCAATTCAAATACCCGCCCATCCATTGGACGATTGCATTTTACCTGAGCCTTAAAAAACCAGCCCAGCACCAGAACACCAGAGAATAAAGTCCATCGTTTTGGCTCTCTCGCAAGCCATTTGCGTTGTTGCACTCAGTTTGATTCGGCTGCGTTTTGGGTTGCCCCCCCCTACGATTTTTCGCCCACGTTGACGGCCCAACTGGCGAGCGCCGAAAGCTCTGTGGTAGAGAAAGGGAAAGAGACAAAAGGATGATTTTCTAACGAAGCGAACGAAAGTGGGCTAGAGTTTCTCGGGCTTTGCACCTTCGCGCGTTTGTGGATTGAAGCAGAAGCAAAACTGGCGAAGAGTACGGGTTCAAGTGCAAGAGAAAAACTCTGAAAGTGCGCTGTTTCTTTTGGACAAAAAGGTCCGCATCATTGCAGAGGAAGCCGGACCGTTTAGGGAAAGGTGTTAGAAAATCATCCCGATTAGAGTTTGCATTTGTTTTGCTAATACTTTCTTTTATCCTATTGCATGTTTGCTGACTGTTTTGACGTGGAAATTATGTCGCACCACTGGAAATACCTGCTGATAAACCGTGAACTATCGTGCAATTGGGAACCGAGCCTCGCTCCATACAAATTGTATGAGCGGTGTTAGGGTTCCAGCCGTTTCCGACAAAAGTACGTGTACCGACAGAACAGAACCCATGTGTATATGTAGTAGTGAGGGCTTTTCGATCGAATGAACTCGAATGAATGCGCATAAGAGTTATGAAGGAGGGAAAGCGCAAGCAAGTTGCTGGAAATGCGTAACATATTTTGCTTTTGGAAATGCAGGAAAAGTATGTGATTTGATTTAAAAATATACTTATCTTATAAATAAGAAATTATTTTTCCACAAATCCAAAAAGTTTTGAAACTAATATGTAAGCATACATTTTGTTGTTATTGTTATTTATTTGAGAACGGCCTGGCCGTATTTATAGTAAGCATACATTTGTTTTATAGATATACATATCAATAAAGATATATTATACTAAAAATATATATTAATGCATTAACATTACTCAGTTATATATACATCAACTTATTACTTGTATTTGTTGTTATATGTACATTCCATTCTATCGTTCTATTCCATTGTTCTATCGTTTTCCCTAGTGCTGGTGGGCATCCCTTCATCAGGATTGCTTTGGGGGTTCGTCGTATTGAGCAGCAACTGCCCGAGTCAGCATGGATTGCATTTCAGCAAAAGCAGTTACTCTTCTCCTACCGTGTAATTGACGCAGTAAAGTTGCCAATGATAGGCACATTTGTGTTGATTCGTGAAATTTCTACTACGTTGAGGGGTTGTTATGAGTTGGGCTTGGTTGAGGTGGTTTCATTCATTGGGGATTGCAGATTGCAACTGATCGGCGTTGCTGCTAATTGATGGTGTAGTTGAAGAACTTTCCCCAAGAAATGCTAACAGAGGATAATACCAAAGCTTCGGTGTATATTTATATATCTATCACTCCGGAACCCCGATCGTTGCGGCTCCTGGCATTTCTCGGCTTTTCTCGCTGATAGCTCTTCCGCAGGTTAGTTAGCTTCTTCCAAACATCGGATTCTGTAGCGCTCGGGTTAGCTTTAATAAGCACCGATTTGAAATCTGCAATAGCTCTCGCTTTATCGTCGCGATTCCCATATCGTCTATGCTTGATGTCCCAGATTTCTGGATCTGGAGTTCCAAACTTGAATAAATTGCGTTACGATTTCTTGGGTGTATTCAGTTTTGCTTCGTTTCTTATCACGTGCAAGAAGTATGATCTTCTGCAATGTAAGAAAAAGGGAATTTTCGACACACGAAAAAAAGGGGTTAACCTCTCAAACTTCTCAATCAAAAAAAAAAAAACGCTATTTAACTGCCTCTCGACTTACAACACTCACGTGATGAAGCACGTTAATACACGCAGCCAATTTAAACGCTGATGCTTTAAGCGTACACAAAATTACTTTCACAAATACAACTGTAATTACTTTGAAAAGTAGAAGCAAATCAAGCTATTTTTATTCGCAAATTCTGTCGGGCAGTTGTATTCACAACGGCCAGTATGCTACTGTTACTTTTTTTTTGTGACCATCAATCGACTAATGTTTCCCGATGCCCCCTGTACTACTGTAGATAAGTGCTGTAAACTCTAAATGTCAAAATTTAGATCCTTCTTTATTCAATCTAATTACTTTACCATTCATTGTTTCATACATTCTTCGTACATGGCTCAACAAACGTCCTACAGAATAGGGTTGGATTTTGAGGGCTAACGGCTATAACCTTGCAGGCATATAGGCTTGAACGACTATAATTTTTGGGCAGAGCCAGATAGTTAGCCAACATTCTACCCACTTTATATCTTCTACATAAACATGCATGGGTTTGCTTTCTCTTTCAAGACCTGCCTTGCATCACTGAACCACTCTAAAAAAATTACTTACCATCACTAAAAAAAAGTTACCTGTAAGAAACTAGCTAAAGAAACTTTTAAATAACTGCCTGTTTTGTTGCCATACATTTTAAACTTGAATAATAGACGTATAATTGGGTTAAAAGCAGATTTTTCTCATCTACTGCTGGTATTTCCGAAAATAATTAAAAACATTGTTAAGGAAGCATTTCAAAGCAATGAATTGGTATGAATGAAACACCGCAGAACACCGCAAAAATTAAAAAAAAACACAACACATTAGATGGTCTAAAAAACATTTACTTTTAATTATTGCTTATTATTATTTCGTCTATATATTATACATATTTTTTCGTCTATCTATTTGGCATTTCAGTTGAAAAAAATCGACCAAAATTTTCTTGCACTAAATTAGCGGACCGGAAAGAACTAGTGCTTGATGGCTCAAGATTTGTCAAGGGTTTCTTGTTGAACGGTGTTTGTGTGGATTATATGGAGGACTTTGGCAATGCAACTGCAGAAAGTTTATGAAGATAACATGCAGCCAATACTATTTGGTTAGCTTGTGTTGTGGGGGAGACTCTAATTGGCTGACGAACAAATTTGAAAACGTGCAGAGAGCTGTCCAAATGCACATTCTACCACACTTCTTGCACTTGGATAACTTGGATATAGTTAAACTGTCGTTTTTGCGGTGTTAAAGATGCTGCATTGTACGGCTTCATCAAATTATCGGTGAGTTGAAAGGCTTCATCTGCGACAGGTGCGATAAGGTGCGATTGATATTTGAACCTTGGAGCTCAGCAGATGGCGGAATATTCCGATGTTGGCCCTGCAGCAGTCTTCCAAAAGATGAATTACGAAACACTCCTCCGTCGGAAATACGGCCATTTGCACCAACATCGACGGATAAAACGTTATATTCAGCATTCACAACTACGCCATTAATACGACACTGAAGCTCCCTTTTGTAGTTAAAATAAGTTGATCCAGAATGCGCCGGATCACACGGGAACACATGTTTCCCGTCTATTGCGCCTAAGCAATGCGGAAATTGTCGCTTGGTTTGGGAAATTGTCGCTGCAAACAGAAAAAAAGGACTTGTGACACCGACTGCAACGACAAACTAGTATTTTCTTTTATACTATCATAAATCCTTAATGTACTCTTTTAATCCTTCCTGAATTGCTGCACATGATTCCATGATTGTTGAAGATATGCAGCTAGGAGAAATTCTTGATGCATATGATAAATCCCGGAAGCTTCGTCCAGTTTGCAAGAAAGCGTAGCGTCAAAATTAACATGCGAACGTGGAGGAATCGCAAGCCTCATCACCGTGTCTTGTTTAGCAAGTCGTGTTTGAACTTTTCGCAGCAAGAGGTTAACAGTTATTTCACTCATTCGCAAATAATTTTTGAACTCCCATATATTTTCTTCTGCTAACTCACGCACCATGGAAACCTCCGTTACGACATGATTTCGCTTCCGTGTTTTCTTTCGATGTTCTTCAATTTCAACAGCTCTAATAAGTTCTAATGTAGCTCCGAGCAAATGAAAACTATGCACATCCATCATCTTTGTTAACTGAATGCGGAATATTAGTAATGACAGCATGATCTATAAACGTTAGGGCCTTTTTAAGGATACTGGTAAATTATGACACTGTTCTTACTGTTATTGACAACGCGAGAAATTGAATTTTTTCGTACATGAATCCAAACAAATATTATTGTACAACTTAACTACGTATTTCAAAATATTACACGCGTTGTAGTTCTTGGATATGTCGGTGAATCAACTAGCAGATTAGTTGGAACTTTAAGCAAAAATTATTACAAAAATCGCACCAACTTCACCAACTTTGATACAAGCGACAAAATTCAACATCAAATTTCGTCAACCGAAATGAATGCATCCCTAGACCAATGAATGAATGAGTTTAGGTTTGAGATTTAGCATAAATCAGTATATTTTTGTACTGCAAAATGACACACCATAGCTGAAAGTAAACATTTGATATTTAAATTTTACGTTTCATTACACACAATTTCCCATCATGTTTTCCTCCTTCGCATAGCTAATTAAATGTAAGGAAAAATAACTAGCAAAAATCACTTAAAAATATTACGAAAAGTAAAATTGAAGCACAAAAACAACAAATTCATTTCCTAAAATATCGTTTTATGAATCAAGTAAAATGATGGCTGTAACATTTTCTAAATATCATAAATTTTTATCGAAGGAAAAATTTGATTCATCCCTCTAGGGGGTGTGCGATTATGTCTTATGGATTTTCTTTTCCTTTCACTCCACTCATGCGTCGTGAGCCTCCGTCGTGAGTTTCTTTTGAGTGATTCCTGGCAGTAGGGCTGCTATTCCGCGCTTCATGAGGTAATGTTTTATTTTGATCAGCGATCGCACGATGTGGACGCATGATATTACGGTACGAGGTGTGATATTTTATCAGCAAGAATAGACCAAAACACGCATGAAATCACACCAAACACCGCAAACCATATCGTAAGTTGGGATTAGTTATGGAAAACGATAGCTCGATTGAGATAAAAAATAATTTTATTTATTTCTTCTCGGCTCGGACAACACGTCCTCACACGGCTGAACCTCACTATCGAACTCAACTCGGCCTGTCTCTGCTTGTCTTCGTTTATATATGGAAGTCTTGATAAGGTTTTGATCGCGTTCGATCCTGTCTGTTCTTTAGAATTTCCGCTCGCAATAGTCCTAACATCCGTTGGGGTGCACACGAAATTGACTCTCTCATGGCTTTCGTTGGGGGAGAACTCGATATTGACTCTCTCATGGCTTCCGTTGGGGGAGAACTCGATCTTGACTCTCTTGAATTCAATATTGCTGAAGGGAAACTGTGTTAGTCTGAAGTGTCCTGTACCGGTTTCGATAAAGATCACTTCCCGATCTCGGCGTGGCTAACTGTGGTAGTCGCTCTTAAGCGCTGGCGGGCCTCTGGAAGCTTGGAAGTTGAACTCCGTCATCACCGGGAAGTGGTCAGAGTCCACAACTCGTCAACCGTAGCTGGCTTCGCTATGGTAACATTGGTCAGGAACCGGTCCAGGGTGCTTGAGCTGCCGTGGGACGAAATGAGTGTTGGTGTGTCCGGAAACTCGATGTTGTAGTGACCATTCTGGGAGTGGTCGAGCAGGAGCTGGCCATTTACGTTCTGGCGCGGGTTGTTCCAGGCCCGATGTCTGGCATTGAGGTCTCCCCCAAGCAGAAACCGGGCATTGGTCCTTGAGATGGTGTTTAGGTCCCGCTTGAATGCATCATCTAGCGTCGTTGGAACGACGGCATTGTGCTGCGCAATAGGCTGCGAAGATTTTCAGCTCGCCAGCAGCTGAGTGCACCTCGGCACCGATAGCTTCGATGACAGTCGTCTTAAGGAGCTTAAGGAGAGGGGTGTAACGAATGCCACGCCGGATAGCAATGGCCACTCCACCACCTCGTGAGCCTATCCTGTCAGGACGCAGTAACTGGAAGCCGGCAATGAACGGATTGTCCGCCGGCTTCAGATGTGTCTCCGTGATGAGGGCCACATCAATCCGCAGTCTCTGCAGGAAGTCAGACAATTTGCCTCGAAGCGATCGGGCGTTCCATGTTACTACTACGAGAGGCTTACTATCCATATAAGATAGCAAACTCTGTGATGACTGCTATTTGATCGAAAAGGCTGCGGCAAGTACGAAGCCTAGCGACTATCTGACGGTGGATCTCGACCAGCGTCTTTCTGTCGTACTGGGGATCATCTGTTGTAGAGGGAATAGGGATTTCCTTCGACGTCTTCAAAGCTTCCACATAGGGCTTGGTAGGCATAGTAGATCGAGGATGTACTAAAAAAATTTTTTTAGATCGAGGATGTACTAGAAAATTTTTTTTAAATCGAGGATGTACTAAAAAAATTTTTTTTAGATCGAGGATGTACTAAAAAAATTTTTTTAGATCGAGGATGTATTAAAAAAATTTTTTTAGATCGAGGATGTACTAAAAAAAATTTTTTTCATTTCAAGGATGTACTAAAAAAATTTTTTTTAGATCGAGGATGTACTAAAAAAATTTTTTTTAATCGAGGATGTACTAAAAAAATTTTTTTAGATCGAGGATGTACTAAAAAAATTGTTTTAGATCGAGGATGTACTAAAAAAATTTTTTTTGATCGAGGATGTACTACAAAAATTTTTTTAGATCGAGGATGTACTAAAAAAATTTTTTTTAATCGAGGATGTACTAAAAAAATTTTTTTAGATCGAGGATGTACTAAAAAAATTGTTTTAGATCGAGGATGTACTAAAAAAATTTTTTTTAGATCGAGGATGTACTAAAAAATTTTTTTTAAATCGAGGATGTACTAAAAAAAATTTTTTCATATCAAGGATGTACTAAAAAAATTTTTTTTAGATCGAGGATGTACTAAAAAAATTTTTTTAGATCGAGGATGTACTAAAAAAATTTTTTTTAGATCGAGGATGTACTAAAAAAATTTTTTTAGTTCGAGGATGTACTAAAAAATTTTTTTTTAAATCGAGGATGTACTAAAAAATTTTTTTTAGATCGAGAATGTACTAAAAAAAATTTTTTCATATCAAGGATGTACTAAAAAAATTTTTTTAGATCGAGGATGTACTAAAAAAATTTTTTTTAGATCGAGGATGTACTAAAAAAATTTTTTTAGATCGAGGATGTACTAAAAAAATTTTTTTAGATCGAGGATGCACTAAAGAAATTTTTTTTAGATCGAGGATGTACTAAAAAAATTTTTTTAAATCGAGGATGTACTAAAAAAATTTTTTTTAAATCGAGGATGTACTAAAAAAATTTTTTTAGATCGAGGATGTACTAAAAAAATTTATTTTATATCAAGGATGTACAAAAAAAATTTTTTTATATCAAGGATGTACTAAACAAATTTTTTTCATATCAAGGATGTACTAAAAAAATTTTTTTTATATCGAGGATGTACTAAAAAAAAATTTTATCATATCAAGGATGTACTAAAAAATTTTTTTTTAGATCGAGGATGTACTAAAAAATTTATTTTGATCGAGGATGTACTAAAAAAATTTTTTTTAGATCGAGGATGTACTAAAAAAATTTTTTTTGATGGAGGATGTACTAAAAAAATTTTTTTTAGATCGAGGATGTACTAAAAAAATTTTTTTCATATCAAGGATGTACTAAAAAAAATTTTTTAGATCGAGGATGTACTAAAAAAATTTTTTTTGATCGAGGATGTACTAAAAAATTTTTTTTTAGATCGAGGATGTACTAAAAAAATTTTTTTGGTCCAGGATGTACTAAAAAATTTTTTTTAGATCGAGGATGTACTAAAAAAATTTTTTTGATCGAGGATGTACGAAAAATTTTTTTTAGATCGAGGATGTACTAGAAAAATTTTTTTCATATCAAGGATGTACTAAAAAAATTTTTTTTAGATCGAGGATGTACTAAAAATTTTTTGTTAGATCGAGGATATACTAAAAAATTTTTTTTGGATCGAGGATGTACTAAAAAAATTTTTTTAGATCGAGGATGTACTAAAAAAAAATTTTTTAGATCGAGGATGTACTAAAAAAATTTTTTTAGATCGAGGATGTACTAAAAAAAATTTTTTAGATCGAGGATGTACTAAAAAAATTTTTTTTGATCGAGGATGTACTAAAAAAATTTTTTAGATCGAGGATGTACTAAAAAAAATTTTTTCATATCAAGGATGTACTAAAAAATTTTTTTTTAGATCGAGGATGTACTAAAAAAATTTTTTTTGATCGAGGATGTACTAAAAAAATTTTGTTAGATCGAGGATGTACTAAAAAAATTTTGTTTAGATCAAGGATGTACTAAAAATTTTTTTAGATCGAGGATGTACTAAAAAAAATTTTTTCATATCAAGGATGTACTAAAAAATTTTTTTTTTAGATCGAGGATGTACTAAAAAAATTTTTTTTGATCGAGGATGTACTAAAAAAAATTTTTTCGTATCAAGGATGTACTAAAAAATTTTTTTTAGATCGAGGATGTACTTAAAACTTTTTTTCATATCAAGGATGTACTAAAAAAATTTTTTTAGATCGAGGATGTACTAAAAAATTTTTTTTAGATCGAGGATGTACTAAAAAAATTTTTTTTGATCGAGGATGTACTAAAAAAATTTTTTCATATCAAGGATGTACTAAAAAAATTTTATTTTGATGAAGGATGTACTAAAGAAAATTGTTTTTAATCAAGGACTATCCGAAAACAAAATATGTTTTTCTAACAGTGCACCAACCGTAGCCGAACCGAACGCATCGGTTATCGAACGAGTTTTGCACGATGCGTCCAAAGTCAAAAGTGAGCTTTCGGTGAGGTTCTTTCAGTGTGCGTTCGTTGTAAGCGCGTATTAGCATCGTATCGTCACGTACCCTCTATTTTTTTTACAATATCTACAACAATGGAAAGGCCTGAGACGAATAAGCGACCGCTTACAATGCTCAGCGACATCATTAAAAACTAATCACCTGTACCCTGGCGCCTGAATGAACATATGCATCCGCCAAAACCCGTACTGGAATTCCCCCCGGGAATCCGAATAAAACATGTGCACCCGCCAAAAACTTCCGGTACTCCAAAACCACCATAAATCAGCCAACAAAACAACACGTCAGCCTCAGCCATCCATCCCATTTTAGCATAGAAAAAGACAAAAAAGGTAAAAATAAAGACATTCCTCAGATTTAGCTCAAAATTCTACAACGCGTTACTCTGTCCGAGGAATCCGAAACCTTTCAAAAAACCCTTACACCAAGTGAAAGTGTTAACTCGCGTTCGAGTCGCTTGTGGTGGCTGAACCACGTGTCGTGAACTTCCGAAGGGGTTTAGAAGGAGTCCGTTTGCCGGCCAATGGCTGAACTTGACCACCGGAAACTGACGGACGAGCTGTTCGCCAATGCCAATGCCGTCGGTGAGGGTCATCGGATTCGGATCGCATCGGATCGGGCTATTTCGGTGGCCTCGATTCAACCTGCTTGACCTGATGCAGAGTTCAGGCAGTTTTCTGTCACACGATATTTCCCCGCGCTAGTAGTGCTAGTGCTTCGGATGGGTTTTGTGGTCAGAGATTCAGTGCTGCTGCTGCACCAGCGCGATCAATTGCGAAGGACGTGTTACGGTGGCGATCAAAAGCACACTTCGCCCTGTCTGTCTGTCTGTCTGTCTGTCTGCCGATAGAGCCTGTGTCAGCCCAAAGCTACGGAAAGGCAGTTGAACAGAGGATCACGCACTCTCGCATCGACGGATAAAACGTTATATTCAGCATTCACAACTACGCCATTAATACGACACTGAAGCTCCCTTTTGTAGTTAAAATAAGTTGATCCAGAATGCGCCGGATCACACGGGAACACATGTTTCCCGTCTATTGCGCCTAAGCAATGCGGAAATTGTCGCTTGGTTTGGGAAATTGTCGCTGCAAACAGAAAAAAAGGACTTGTGACACCGACTGCAACGACAAACTAGTATTTTCTTTTATACTATCATAAATCCTTAATGTACTCTTTTAATCCTTCCTGAATTGCTGCACATGATTCCATGATTGTTGAAGATATGCAGCTAGGAGAAATTCTTGATGCATATGATAAATCCCGGAAGCTTCGTCCAGTTTGCGAGAAAGCGTAGCGTCAAAATTAACCGCGAACGTGGAGGAATCGCAAGCCTCATCACCGTGTCTTGTTTAGCAAGTCGTGTTTGAACTTTTCGCAGCAAGAGGTTAAAAGTTATTTCACTCATTCGCAAATAATTTTTGAAGTCCCATACATTTTCTTCTGCTAATTCACGCACCATGGAAACCTCCGTTACGACATGATTTCGCTTCCGTGTTTTCTTTCGATGTTCTTCAATTTCAGCAGCTCTAATAAGTTCTAATGTAGCTCCGAGCAACTGAAAACTATGCACATCCATCTTTGTTAACTGAATGCGGAATATTAGTGATGACAGCATGATCTATAAACGTTAGGGCCTTTTTAAGGATACTGGTAAATTATGACACTGTTCTTACTGTTATTGACAACGCGAGAAATTGAATTTTTTCGTACATGAATCCAAACAAATATTATTGCATAACTTAACTACGTATTTCAAAATATTACACGCGTTGTAGTTCTTGGATATGTCGGCGAATCAACTAGCAGATTAGTTGGAACTTTAAGCAAAAATTATTACAAAAATCGCACCAACTTCACCAACTTTGATACAACTGACAAAATTCAACATCAAATTTCGTCAACCGAAATGAATGCATCCCTAGACCAATGAATGAATGAGTTTAGGTTTGAGATTTAGCATAAATCAGTATATTTTTGTACTGCAAAATAACACACCATGTCTGAAAATAAACATTTGATATTTAAATTTTACGTTTCATTACACACAATTTCCCATCATGTTTTCCTCCTTCGCATAGCTAATTAAATGTAAGGAAAAATAACTAGCAAAAATCACTTAAAAATATTACGAAAAGTAAAATTGAAGCACAAAAACAACAAATTCATTTCCTAAAATATCGTTTTATGAATCAAGTAAAATGATGGCTGTAACATTTTCTAAATATCATAAATTTTTATCGAAGGAAAAATTTGATTCATCCCTCTACGGGGGTGTGCGATTATGTCTGATGGATTTTCTTTTCCTTTCACTCCACTCATGCTTCGTATACGAACTATACCCTTCTCGCATACGCTACTGCTGAAGATAGCACAATTTGGTTCCGGAACCGCGGTATAGGTTTTACACCCACCCAAAGAGAGCGCCGAGCGTAAGCGCGCTCACGGGCTTGCGCTCTCTCTGCCTTGAAAGAAAAACTGAGCTACAGAAATGAGAAATTGGAAGCGAAGCCAAGCACGCACGCAGCGTTTCCAGGCCGCGGTTGCAATTTTGACGAGAAAAACCCGCAAAAATTCAAGCCTTTTTGAAAGCCTCCGTCGTGAGTTTCTTTTGAGTGATTCCTGGCAGTAGGGCTGCTATTCCGCGCTTCATGAGGTAATGTTTTATTTTGATCAGCGATCGCACGATGTGGACGCATGATTACGGTACCAGAGCATGATATTTTGACCAGCGGAATAGACCAAAACACGCATGAAATCACACCAAACACCGCAAACCATGCCGTAAGTTGGGATTAGTTATGGAAAACGATAGCTCGATTCAGTTGAAAAATAATTTTATTTATTTCTTCTCGGTTTGGACAACACGTCCTCACACGGCTGAACCTCACTATCGAACTCAACTCGGCCTGTCTCTGCTTGTCTTCGTTTATATATGGAAGTCTTGATAAGGTTTTGATCGCGTTCGATCCTGTCTGTTCTTTAGAATTTCCGCTCGCAATAGCCCTAACATCACGTTGGGGTGGTGCGTACGTTGCTGATGGGACAGTCTCGTCGTCTTCCGTTGGGGGAGAACTCGATCTTGACTCTCTTGAATTCAATATTGCTGAAGGGAAACTGTGTTAGTCTGAAGTGTCTTGTACCGGTTTCGATATAGATTACTTCTCGATCTCGGTGTTGCTAACTGATTCGCAATCTAACTCCCTCGGTTTGTATCAAAATGCAACGATAGTAAACAAAATAAACACCCTTTGTTTCCTATCACCGGATATATGCAAACGATGCATGCAATCTTATCATATGAATCTACATCCGACATCACTACGTATTTGGCATGGACGCATTCTCAAAATCAAGTGCTCACATACTGTTGACGCGCGGAACTTAGGTTCGGCCACGCCCAAGGAATTGGCCTTCTGAACGTTAAGTCCAGCCGCCGACGGTTGTTTGTTTAAAAAGTGTGGGAAAAGTCTGGCCTAATTTTGATTATTGCACCCATGAATGTTCATTAAACTTTCCGCTAGTGTTCTCGGTATATTGGGAACCTAATGCAGCGAGCGTGAAACAGCTGATGCAATTGTCGGTAAGGGCAGAGGACCCGGTTGAGATTCAACAACAACAAGAAATGCTAAAGGGAGAGGCCAAGGAAATTCCATAAAAAGTCGAGACGAGAGTTCTCCGTTGAGTTTCTGCATATGAATCTGCTTTATTTATCGCTTTTTTCGCTGCTTAAATACTAAAATCTTTGATGGTGTTTGGTTTTTTATCGGATACGATATATCCTTGTTGTGTCAGAATTATTACCATAGGCGTATGATGGAGACAGAAAACCTTTATGCATTCTTCGTTTGCTTAGGGTTCTGGGCCATATGGTTTTCCTATTTTCGTGGGAGACCGATCGTATATGGTTTTGGTGCAACTTATCCTGGTTCAAATATATATTTTTATAGTTGTCTAACATTCGCTCCGTGTTTGTCCGTTGCTCTTTACGCTTTTGCTTATCTCGGGTTTCGTTCTTCGTGTTTCTTTTCCATTTCCGTTCTCTACATTTATTTAGGACACCGAAAAAACGAAACCAGACCATAAGATACAATGTTAATACAAACCGTTGCATCCGGAGCTATTCTTTGGACGCATGCATCACCACTCATCGGTCTTGGCCCACACGTAAATCAAAAGGCAATGCATACCGCGCTAAGGTTGAAGACGCCAGCTTGCTCAACCCATCGACGCGGACAAACCCATCGCCAGCCCCGACCAGCCAGCCTTATCGACCTCGGTTCCCTGTATTCTTCCAAGTTCTCACCAACAGCCTCCCTTCAAACTAACAACAATAAAATTTGCCCTTCCATAGCTCCTAGCACCAGCACGCACGTGTGGCAATGGACCGGTGGTGGTACCTGATTTGGATCGACAAAGCATGTGGGGGACAGTACACGCCGGCGGGAGGAAATGAACCCAAAATGCGAAGGAAACGAAAATGAAAGAACACAGAAATAATGCAACGACCCTACCCTCAAAATCGGTAGGGCGGAGCATATCGAATTTTATGACGCATTTTTTTTTGTTGCACCGGATGACGTCCGGTTCCGATCACCTCGACAGCCAGCGCTCAACTGACATGAGAGAATTTTCGAGTGACTTATGAAGCAAGAATCGGAAATGTTACATTTCCGATGAGACGTTCGACAAGGCTGTTTCGACGAGTCGGAATTGTGAGTATCCCATACATTTCGTGAGTTCCACCGCTGCTTGGGGCTGTTTACGTGGCAGTTCCGTGCTTACGTTTGCGTTCGCTCCCCCTAGCCAATGAGCACACAAACTTTGCATGTAAGAATGCCATGTAAGAAATCATTTAATGGCAAATAGCTGATTTACCAGAGTTTGTTTTATCGTCCTAGTTTAAGGCAACATTTCAGGGGCAACATTGTTACGAATCAAGGTCGTAGTTTAATCTTTGAAGATCTCTATTCAACTTCTTTCTCATTGTTTTTGAATTCAATCCATTTGTTCTGTTGCTAGCTTCATCTTTTAAAAATGTTCCATTTCTCTTAGCTCAACTTTCTCTGTTGCTGTTGAAACAACGTTATACAATAGGTGTGAATCCTTACTTTTTTAAACTATGAACTGAACTCTACACTTCCAACCTTATCTTATTTGTATGTTATACATCCGCCATTTCGAAACATTATTATTCTTTTGTATTATTTTTCATCGATTTTACTCGATTCGTTTATCAAATCTGGCTGAAGGGTTTGAAAAGTTCGCATTTAACGGCCCATCGTAAACCATGCTCATCCTAGCCCGATATCTTACTCTCATTCAGCGATTTTTAAGGCACTAGTGAACTGAACTCTCCGATGATGTTTGTTATAATTTTTTCTCCTTCACTATTTTCTGTCTCTGTCTCTTTCTCTTTTGCTTCCTTTTTATTTTCTATTCGCTTACTCTTATTTCGTCACCTACGCGCGCCCGGAAACAATTTTCCTTTTCCCGTGGTATTTTCACTTTTATTGCTGTTCCTATTAAAAACATAACCCGTGTTCTTAGTCATTGCTCTTTGTAATCTTAATTTAAGTTTTTTACAACAACCAACATTTCAACGCAGCTCAACTCAGTAATAAAAAAATGCAATTTTACTTAATATGTGCACAGCGTTATTATCACTTATATACTGAGGAATATATTTACTGTTCTTTTGGAAACGGCCATACCTTTACCCTCCATGATGTAATAGTCCCTCGTTTCAAAGAATGAAACGAATGAAGGATGTACTAAAAAAATTTTTTTTGATCGAGGATGTACTAAAAAAATTTTTTTTGATCGAGGATGTACTAAAAAAATTTTTTTTAGATCGAGGATGTACTAAAAAAATTTTTTTAGATCGAGGATGTACTAAAAAAATTTTTTCATATCAAGGATGTACAAAAAAAATTTTTTTTAGATCGAGGATGTACTAAAAAAATTTTTTTTGATCGAGGATGTACTAAAAAAATTTTTTCATATCAAGGATGTACTAAAAAATTTTTTTTTAGATCGAGGATGTACTAAAAAAATTTTTTTCATATCAAGGATGTACTAAAAAAATTTTTTTTAGATCGAGGATGTACTAAAAAAATTTTTTTTGATCGAGGATGTACTAAAAAAATTTTTTTAGATCGAGGATGTACTAAAAAAATTTTTTTAGATCGAGGATGTACTAAAAAAATTTTTTTTAGATGAAGGATGTACTAAAAAAATTTTTTTTAGATCGAGGATGTACTAAAAAAATTTTTTTAGATCGAGGATGTACTAGAAAATTTTTTTTTAAATCGAGGATGTACTAAAACAATTTTTTTTAGATCGAGGATGTACTAAAAAAATTTTTTTAGATCGAGGATGTACTAAAAAAATTTTTTTGATCGAGGATGTACTAAAAAAATTTTTTTAGATCGAGGATGTACTAAAAAAATTTTTTTTAGATCAAGGATATACTAAAAAATTTTTTTTCTAGATCGAGGATGCACTAAAAAAATTTTTTTCATATCAAGGATGTACTAAAAAATTTTTTTTAGATCGAGGATGTACTAAAAAAATTTTTTTTGATCGAGGATGTACTAAAAAAATTTTTTTTGATCGAGGATGTACTAAAAAAATTTTTTTAGATCGAGGATGTACTAAAAAAAATTTTTTTTAGATCGAGGATGTACTAAAAAAATTTTTTTTAGATCGAGGATGTACTAAAAAAATTTTTTTTGATCGAGGATGTACTAAAAAAATTTTTTTCATATCAAGGATGTACTAAAAAAATTTTTTTTAAATCGAGGATGTACTAAAAAAATTTTTTTTGATCGAAGATGTACTAAAAAAATTTTTTTAGATCGAGGATGTACTAAAAAAAATTTTTTTTGATCAAGGATGTACTAAAAAAATTTTTTTTTAGATCGAGGATGTACTAAAAAAATTTTTCTTGATCAAGGATGTACTAAAAAAATTTTTTTCATATCAAGGATGTACTAAAAAAATTTTTTTAGATCGAGGATGTACTAAAAAAATTTTTTTTGATCGAGGATGTACTATAAAAATTTTTTCATATCAAGGATGTACTAAAAAAATTTTTTTTAGATCGAGGATGTACTAAAAAAATTTTTTTTGATCGAGGATGTACTAAAAAAATTTTTTTTAGATCGAGGATGTAATAAAATAATTTTTTTAGATCGAGGATGTACTAAAAAATTTTTTTTTGATCGAGGATGTACTAAAAAAATTTTTTTTGATCGAGGATGTACTAAAAAAAGTTTTTTTTAGATCGAAGATGTATTAAAAAAATTTTTTTTGATCGAGGATGTACTAAAAAAATTTTTTTTAGATCGAGGATGTACTAAAAAAATTTTTTTTGATCGAGGATGTACTAAACAATTTTTTTTAGATCGAGGATGTACTAAAAAAAATTTTTTTAGATCGAGGATGTATTAAAAAAATTTTTTTAGATCGAGGATGTACTAAAAAAAATTTTTTCATATCAAGGATGTACTAAAAAATTTTTTTTTAGATCGAGGATGTACTAAAAAAATTTTTTTTACATCGAGGATGTACTAAAAAAATTTTTTTTGATCGAAGATGTACTAAAAAAATTTTTTCATATCAAGGATGTACTAAAAAAAATTTTTTTAGATCGAGGATGTACTAAAAAATTTTTTTAGGTCGAGGATGTACTAAAAAAATTTTTTTTGATCGATGTACAAAAAAAATTTTTTTTTGATCGAGGATGTACTAAAAAAATTTTTTTTAGATCGAGGATGTACTAAAAAAATTTTTTTTAGATCGAGGATGTACTAAAAAAATTTTTTTTAGATCGAGGATGTACTAAAAAAATTTTTTTTAGATCGAGGATGTACTAGAAAATTTTTTTTTAAATCGAGGATGTACTAAAAAAATTTTTTTTAGATCGAGGATGTACTAAAAAATTATTTTAGATCGAGGATGTACTAAAAAAAATTTTTTTAGATCGAGGATGGACTAAAAAAATTTTTTTAGATCGCGGATGTACTAAAAAAATTTTTTTGATCGAGGATGTACTTAAAAATTTTTTTTAGATCGAGGATGTACTAAAAAAATTTTTTTTCATATCGAGGATGTACTATAAAATTTTTTTTAAATCGAGGATGTACTAAAAAAATTTTTTTTAGATCGAGGATGTACTAAAAAAATTTTTTTAGATCGAGGATGTACTAAAAAAATTTTTTTTAGATCGAGGATGGACTAAAAAAATTTTTTTAGATCGAGAATGTACTAAAAAAATTTTTTTGATCGAGGATGTACTAAAAATATTTTTTTTAGATCGAGGATGTACTAAAAAAATTTTTTTTAGATCGAGGATGTACTAAAAAATTTTTTTTGATCGAGGATGTACAAAAAAAATTTTTTTTAGATCGAGGATGTACTAAAAAAATTGTTTTAGATCGAGGATGTACTAAAAAAATTTTTTTTAGATCGAGGATGTACTAGAAAATTTTTTTTTAAATCGAGGATGTACTAAAAAAATTTTTTTTAGATCGAGGATGTACTAAAACATTTTTTTAGATCGAGGATGTACTAAAAAAATTTGTTTTAGATCGAGGATGTACTAAAAAAATTTTTTTAGATCGAGGATGTACTAAAAAAATTTTTTTAGATCGAGGATGTACTAAAAAAAATTTTTTCATATCAAGGATGTACTAAAAAAATTTATTTTAGATCGAGGATGTACTAAAAAAATTTGTTTTGATCGAGGATGTACTAAAAAAATTTATTTTAGATCGAGGATGTACTAAAAAAATTTTTTTAGATCGAGGATGTACTAGAAAAATTTTTTTTAAATCGAGGATGTACTAAAAAAATTTTTTTTAGATCGAGGATGTACTAAAAAAATTTTTTTCATATCAAGGATGTACTAAAAAAATTTTTTTTAGATCGAGGATGTACTAAAAAATTTTTTTTGATCGAGGATGTACTAAAAAAATTTATTTTAGATCGAGGATGTACTAAAAAAATTTTTTTTGATCGAGGATGTACTAAAAAAATTTTTTTTAGATCGAGGATGTACTAAAAAAATTTTTTTAGATCGAGGATGTACTAAAAAAAATTTTTTAGATCGAGGATGTACTAGAAAAAAATTTTTCATATCAAGTATGTACTAAAAAAATTTTTTTTAGATCGAGGATGTACTAAAAAATTTTTTTAAATCGAGGATGTACTAAAAAAATTTATTTTAGATCGAGGATGTACTAAAAAAATTTTTTTAGTTCGAGGATGTACTAAAAAAATTTTTTTTAGATCGAGGATGTACTAAAAAAATTTTTTTTTATATCGAGGATGTACTATAAAATTTTTTTTAAATCGAGGATGTACTAAAAAAATTTTTTTTAGATCGAGGATGTACTAAAAAAATTTTTTTAGATCGAGGATGTACTAAAAAAAATTTTTTTAGATCGAGGATGGACTAAAAAAATTTTTTTAGATCGAGAATGTACTAAAAAAATTTTTTTGATCGAGGATGTACTAAAAATATTTTTTTTAGATCGAGGATGTACTAAAAAAATTTTTTTTAGATCGAGGATAAACTAAAAAATTTTTTTTGATCGAGGATGTACAAAAAAAATTTTTTTTAGATCGAGGATGTACTAAAAAAATTGTTTTAGATCGAGGATGTACTAAAAAAATTTTTTTTAGATCGAGGATGTACTAGAAAAATTTTTTTTAAATCGAGGATGTACTAAAAAAATTTTTTTTAGATCGAGGATGTACTAAAACATTTTTTTAGATCGAGGATGTACTAAAAAAATTTGTTTTAGATCGAGGATGTACTAAAAAAATTTTTTTAGATCGAGGATGTACTAAAAAAATTTTTTTAGATCGAGGATGTACTAAAAAAAATTTTTTCATATCAAGGATGTACTAAAAAAATTTATTTTAGATCGAGGATGTACTAAAAAAATTTGTTTTGATCGAGGATGTACTAAAAAAATTTATTTTAGATCGAGGATGTACTAAAAAAATTTTTTTAGATCGAGGATGTACTAGAAAAATTTTTTTTAAATCGAGGATGTACTAAAAAAATTTTTTTTAGATCGAGGATGTACTAAAAAAATTTTTTTCATATCAAGGATGTACTAAAAAAATTTTTTTTAGATCGAGGATGTACTAAAAAATTTTTTTTGATCGAGGATGTACTAAAAAAATTTATTTTAGATCGAGGATGTACTAAAAAAATTTTTTTTGATCGAGGATGTACTAAAAAAATTTTTTTTAGATCGAGGATGTACTAAAAAAATTTTTTTAGATCGAGGATGTACTAAAAAAAATTTTTTAGATCGAGGATGTACTAGAAAAAAATTTTTCATATCAAGTATGTACTAAAAAAATTTTTTTTAGATCGAGGATGTACTAAAACATTTTTTTAGATCGAGGATGTACTAAAAAAATTTTTTTTAAATCGAGGATGTACTAAAATAATTTTTTTTAGATCGAGGATGTACTAAAAAATTTTTTTAGATCGAGGATGTACTAAAAAAATTTTTTTTAGATCAAGGATGTACTAAAAAAATTTTTTTAGATCGAGGATGTACTAAAAAAATTTTTTTAGATCGAGGATGTACTAAAAAAATTTTTTTTAGATCAAGGATGTACTAAAAAAATTTTTTTAGATCGAGGATGTACTAAAAAAATTTTTTTAGATCGAGGATGTACTAAAAAAATTTTTTTAGATCGAGGATGTACTAAAAAAAATTTTTTCATATCAAGGATGTACTAAAAAAATTTATTTTAGATCGAGGATGTACTAAAAAAATTTTTTTTGATCGAGGATGTACTAAAAAAATTTTTTTTAGATCGAGGATGTACTAAAAAAATTTTTTTAGATCGAGGATGTACTAAAAAAATTTTTTTTAGATCAAGGATGTACTAAAAAAAATTTTTTCAAATCAAGGATGTACTAAAAAAGTTTATTTTAGATCGAGGATGTACTAAAAAAATTTTTTTTGATCGAGGATGTACTAAAAAAATTTATTTTAGATCGAGGATGTACTAAAAAAATTTATTTTAGATCGAGGATGTACTAAAAAAATTTTTTTTAGATCGAGGATGTACTAAAAAAATTTTTTTAGATCGAGGATGTACTAAAAAAATTTTTTTTAGATCAAGGATGTACTAAAAAAAATTTTTTCAAATCAAGGATGTACTAAAAAAGTTTATTTTAGATCGAGGATGTACTAAAAAAATTTTTTTTGATCGAGGATGTACTAAAAAAATTTTTTCAAATCAAGGATGTACTAAAAAAATTTTTTTTAGATCGAGGATGTACTAAAAAAATTTTTTTAGATCGAGGATGTACTAAAAAAATTTTTTTAGATCGAGGATGTACTAAAAAAATTTTTTAGATCGAGGATGTACTAAAAAATTTTTTTTCAGATCGAGGATGTATTAAAAAAATTTTTTTTAGATCGAAGATGTACTAAAAAAATTTTTTTTGATCGAGGATGTACTAAAAAAATTTTTTTTAGATCGAGGATGTACTAAAAAATTTTTTTCATATCAAGGATGTACTAAAAAAATTTTTTTTAGATCGAGGATGTACTAAAAAAATTTTTTTAGATCGAGGATGTACTAAAAAAATTTTTTTAGATCGGAGATGTACTAAAAAAAATTTTTTTCATATCAAGGATGTACTAAAAAAAATATTTTAGATCGAGGATGTACTAAAAAAATTTTTTTGATCGAGGATGTACTAAAAAATTTTTTTTTAGATCGAGGATGTACTAAAAAAATTTTTTTTAGATCGAGGATGTACTAAAAAATTTTTTTCATATCAAGGATGTACTAAAAAAATTTTTTCATATCAAGGATGTACTAAAAAAATTTTTTTTTGATCGAGGATGTACTAAAAAAATTTTTTTTAGATCGAGGATGTACTAAAAAAATTTTTTTTTGATCGAGGATGTACTAAAAAATTTTTTTTGATCGAGGATGTACTAAAAAAACTTTTTTTAGATCGAGGATGTACTAAAAAATTTTTTTAGATCGAGGATGTACTAAAAAAATTTTTTTCATATCAAGGATGTACTAAAAAAATTTTTTTCATATCAAGGATGTACTAAAAAATTTTCTTCATATCAAGGATGTACTAAAAAAATTTTTTTAGATCGAGGATGTACTAAAAAAATTTTTTTTAGATCGAGGATGTACTAAAAAAATTTTTTTAGATCGAGGATGTACTAAAAAAAATTTTTTCATATCAAGGATGTACTAAAAAAAATTTTTTCATATCAAGGATGTACTAAAAAAATTTTTTTAGATCGAGGATGTACTAAAAAAATTTTTTTTGATCGAGGATGTACTAAAAAATTTTTTTCATATCAAGGATGTACTAAAAAAATTTTTTTTAGATCGAGGATGTACTAGAAAAATTTTTTTTAAATCGAGGATGTACTAAAAAAATTTTTTTTAGATCGAGGATGTACTAAAAAATTTTTTTAGATCGAGGATGTACTAAAAAAAAATTTTTCATATCAAGGATGTACTAAAAAAATTTTTTTTAGATCGAGGATGTACTAAAAAAATTTTGTTTAGATCGAGGATGTACTAAACAAATTTTTTTTAGATCGAGGATGTACTAAAAAAATTTTTTTTAGATCAAGCATGTACTAAAATAATTTTTTTTAGATCGAGGATGTACTAAAAAAAATTTTTTTGATCGAGGATGTACTAAAAAAATTTTTTTCATATCAAGGATGTACTAAAAAATTTTTCTTCATATCAAGGATGTACTAAAAAAATTTTTTTAGATCGAGGATGTACTAAAAAATTTTTTTAGATCGAGGATGTACTAAACAAATTTTTTTTAGATCGAGGATGTACTAAAAAAATTTATTTTAGATCAAGGATGTACTAAAATAATTTTTTTTAGATCGAGGATGTACTAAAAAAAATTTTTTTGATCGAGGATGTACTAAAAAAATTTTTTTCATATCAAGGATGTACTAAAAAATTTTTCTTCATATCAAGGATGTACTAAAAAAATTTTTTTAGATCGAGGATGTACTAAAAAAATATTTTTTAGATCGAGGATGTACTAAAAAAATTTTTTTCATATCAAAGATGTACTAAAAAAATTTTTTTTAGATCGAGGATGTACTAAAAAAATTTTTTTTGATCGAGGATGTACTAAAAAAATTTTTTTAGATCCAGGATGTACTAAAAAAAATTTTTTCATATCAAGGATGTACTAAAAAAATTTTTTTTAGATCGAGGATGTACTAAAAAATTTTTTTTTGATCGAGGATGTACTAAAAAACTTTTTTTAGATCGAGGATGTACTAAAAAAAATTTTTTCATATCAAGGATGTACTAAAAAATTTTTTTTAGATCGAGGATGTACTAAAAAAATTTTTTTTGATCGAGGATGTACTAAAAAAATTTTTTTCATATCAAGGATGTACTAAAAAAATTTTTTTTAGATCGAGGATGTACTAAAAAAATTTTTTTAGATCGAGGATGTACTAAAAAATTATTTTAGATCGAGGATGTACTAAAAAAATTTTTTTAGATCGAGGATGTACTTAAAAAAAATTTTTTCATATCAAGGATGTACTAAAAAAATTTTTTTTAGATCGAGGATGTACTTAAAAAATTTTTTTTGATCGAGGATGTACTAAAAAAATTTTTTTTTGATCGAGGATGTACTAAAAAATTTTTCTTCATATCAAGGATGTACTAAAAAAATTTTTTTAGATCGAGGATGTACTAAAAAATTTTTTTAGATCGAGGATGTACTAAACAAATTTTTTTTAGATCGAGGATGTACTAAAAAAATTTTTTTTAGATCAAGGATGTACTAAAATAATTTTTTTTAGATCGAGGATGTACTAAGAAAAATTTTTTTGATCGAGGATGTACTAAAAAAATTTTTTTCATATCAAGGATGTACTAAAAAATTTTTCTTCATATCAAGGATGTACTAAAAAAATTTTTTTAGATCGAGGATGTACTAAAAAAATATTTTTTAGATCGAGGATGTACTAAAAAAATTTTTTTCATATCAAAGATGTACTAAAAAAATTTTTTTTAGATCGAGGATGTACTAAAAAAATTTTTTTTGATCGAGGATGTACTAAAAAAATTTTTTTAGATCCAGGATGTACTAAAAAAATTTTTTTCATATCAAGGATGTACTAAAAAAATTTTTTTTTAGATCGAGGATGTACTAAAAAATTTTTTTTTGATCGAGGATGTACTAAAAAACTTTTTTTAGATCGAGGATGTACTAAAAAAAATTTTTTCATATCAAGGATGTACTAAAAAATTTTTTTTAGATCGAGGATGTACTTAAAAAATTTTTTTTGATCGAGGATGTACTAAAAAAATTTTTTTCATATCAAGGATGTACACAAAAAATTTTTTTTAGATCGAGGATGTACTAAAAAAATTTTTTTAGATCGAGGATGTACTAAAAAATTATTTTAGATCGAGGATGTACTAAAAAGTTTTTTTTTAGATCGAGGATGTACTAAAAAAATTTTTTTTGATCTAGGATGCACTAAAAAAAATTTTTTCATATCACGGATGTACTAAAAAAATTTTTTTTATATCAAGGATGTACTAAAAAATTTTTCTTCATATCAAGGATGCACTAAAAAACTTTTTTTAGATCGAGGATGTACTAAAAAATTTTTTTAGATCGAGGATGTACTAAACAAATTTTTTTTTGATCGAGGATGTACTAAAAAAATTTTTTTTAGATCGAGGATGTACTAAAAAAAATTTTTTCATATCAAGGATGTACTAAAAAATTTTTTTTTAGATCCAGGATGTACTAAAAAAATTTTGTTTAGATCGAGGATGTACTAAAAAAATTTTTTCATATCAAGGATGTACTAAAAAAATTTTTTTTAAATCGAGGATGTACTAAAAAATTTTTTTTGATCGAGGATGTACTAAAAAAATTTTTTTTCGATCGAGGATGTACTAAAAAAATTTTTTTTGATCGAGGATGTACTAAAAAAATTTTTTTCATATCAAGGATGTACTAAAAAAATTATTTTTTAGATCGAGGATGTACTAAAAAAATTTTTTTTGATCGAGGATGTACTAAAAAAATTTTTTTAGATCGAGGATGTACTAAAAAAATTTTTTCATATCAAGGATGTACTAAAAAATTTTTTTTAGATCGAGGATGTACTAAAAAATTTTTTTTTGATCGAGGATGTACTAAAAAAATTTTTTTAGATCGAGGATGTACTAAAAAAAATTTTTTCATATCAAGGATGTACTAAAAATTTTTTTTAAGATCGAGGATGTACTAAAAAAATTTTTTTTAGATCGAGGATGTACTAAAAAAAATTTTTTTGATCGAGGATGTACTAAAAAAATTTTTTTCATATCAAGGATGTACTAAAAAATTTTTCTTCATATCAAGGATGTACTAAAAAAATTTTTTTAGATCGAGGATGTACTAAAAAATTTTTTTAGATCGAGGATGTACTAAACAAATTTTTTTTTGATCGAGGATGTACTAAAAAAATTTTTTTAGCTCAAGGATGTACTAAAAAAAATTTTTTCATATCAAGGATGTACTAAAAAATTTTTTTTTAGATCGAGGATGTACTAAAAAAATTTTGTTTAGATCGAGGATGTACTAAAAAAATTTTTTCATATCAAGGATGTACTAAAAAAATTTTTTTTAAATCGAGGATGTACTAAAAAATTTTTTTTGATCGAGGATGTACTAAAAAAATTTTTTTTCGATCGAGGATGTACTAAAAAAATTTTTTTTTGATCGAGGATGTACTAAAAAAATTTTTTTCATATCAAGGATGTACTAAAAAAATTTTTTTTTAGATCGAGGATGTACTAAAAAAATGTTTTCATATCAAGGATGTACTAAAAAAATTTTTTTTAGATCGAGGATGTACTAAAAAAAAAATTTTTAGATCGAGGATGTACGAAGAAAATTTTTTTAGATCGAGGATGTACTAAAAAAATTTTTTTTGATCGAGGATGTACTAAAAAAATGTTTTCATATCAAGGATGTACTAAAAAAATTTTTTTTGATCGAGGATGTACTAAAAAAAAATTTTTTAGATCGAGGATGTACGAAAAAAATTTTTTTAGATCGAGGATGTACTAAAAAAATTTTTTTTCAATCGAGGATGTACTAAAAAAATTTTTTTTAGATCGAGGATGTACTAAAAAAATTTTTTTAGATCGAGGATGTACTAAAAAAATTTTTTTCATATCAAGGATGTACTAAAAAATTTTTTTTAAATCGAGGATGTACTAAAAAATTTTTTTCATATCAAGGATGTACTAAAAATATTTTTTTTAGATCGAGGATGTACTAAAAAAATTTTTTTTGATCGAGGATGTACTAAAAAAATTTTTTTCATATCAAGGATGTACTAAAAATATTTTTTTAGATCGAGGATGTACTAAAAAAATTTTTTTTGATCGAGGATGTACTAAAAAAATTTTTTTAGATCGAGGATGTACTAAAAAAATTTTTTTCATATCAAGGATGTACTAAAAAAATTTTTTTTAGATCGAAGATGTACTAAAAAAATTTTTTTAGATCGAGGATGTACTAAAAAATTTTTTTTAGATCGAGGATGTACTAAAAAAATTTTTTTTAGATCGAGGATGTACTAAAAAATTTTTTTTAGATTGAGGATGTACTAAAAAAATTTTTTTCATATCAAGGATGTACTAAAAAAATTGTTTTCGATCGAGGATGTACTAAAATTTTTTTTAGATCGAGGATGTACTAAAAAATTTTTTTAGATCGAGGATGTACTAAAAAATTTTTTTTGATCGAGGATGTACTAAAAAAATTTTTTTAGATCGAGGATGTACTAAAAAAAATTTTTTTTAGATCGAGGATGTACTAAAAAAATTTTTTTTGATCGAGGATGTACTAAAAAAAATTTTTTCATGTCAAGGATGTACTAAAAAAATTTTTTTGATCGAGGATGTACTACAAAAATTTTATTTAGATCGAGGATGCACTAAAAAATTTTTTTTAGATCGAGGATGTACTAAAAAAATTTTTTTAGATCGAGGATGTACTAAAAAAATTTTCTTCATATCAAGGATGTACTAAAAAAATTTTTTTAGATCGAGGATGTATCAAAAAAATTTTTTTAGATCGAGGATGTACTAAAAAAAATTTTTTTAGATCGAGGATGACCTACAAAAAATGTTTTAGATCGAGGATGTACTAAAAAATTTTTTTAGATCGAGGATGTACTAAAAAAATTTTTTTTAGATCGAGGAAGTACTAAAAAAATTTTTTTTAGTTCGAGGATGTACTAAACATTTTTTTCATTTCAAGGATGTACTAAAAAAATTTTTTTAGATCGAGGATGTACTAATAAAAATTTTTTCATATCAAGGATGTACTAAAAAAATTTTTTTAGATCGAGGATGTACTAAAAAAATTTTTATTGATCGAGGATGTACTAAAAAAATTTTTTTCATATCGAGGATGTACTAAAAAAATTTTTTTTAGATCGAGGATGTACTAAACAAATTTTTTTTGATCGAGGATGTACTAAAAAAATTTTTTTTAGATCAAGGATGTACTAAAAAAATTTTTTTAGATCGAGGATGTACTAAAAAAATTTTTATTGATCGAGGATGTACTAAAAAAATTTTTTTCATATCGAGGATGTACTAAAAAAATTTTTTTTAGATCGAGGATGTACTAAAAAAATTTTTTTCATATCAAGGATGTACTAAAAATATTTTTTTAGATCGAGGATGTACTAAAAAAATTTTTTTTAGATCGAGGATGTACTAAAAAAAATTTTTTTGATCGAGGATGTACTAAAAAAATTTTTTTCATATCAAGGATGTACTAAAAAATTTTTCTTCATATCAAGGATGTACTAAAAAAATTTTTTTAGATCGAGGATGTACTAAAAAATTTTTTTAGATCGAGGATGTACTAAACAAATTTTTTTTGATCGAGGATGTACTAAAAAAATTTTATTTAGATCAAGGATGTACTAAAAAAATTTTTTTAGATCGAGGATGTACTAAAAAAATTTTTTTTGATCGAGGATGTACTAAAAAAATTTTTTTCATATCAAGGATGTACTAAAAATATTTTTTTAGATCGAGGATGTACTAAAAAAATTTTTTTTAGATCGAGGATGTACTAAAAAAAATTTTTTTGATCGAGGATGTACTAAAAAAATTTTTTTCATATCAAGGATGTACTAAAAAATTTTTCTTCATATCAAGGATGTACTAAAAAAATTTTTTTAGATCGAGGATGTACTAAAAAATTTTTTTAGATCGAGGATGTACTAAACAAATTTTTTTTTGATCGAGGATGTACTAAAAAAATTTTTTTAGATCAAGGATGTACTAAAAAAAATTTTTTCATATCAAGGATGTACTAAAAAATTTTTTTTTAGATCGAGGATGTACTAAAAAAATTTTGTTTAGATCGAGGATGTACTAAAAAAATTTTTTCATATCAAGGATGTACTAAAAAAATTTTTTTTAAATCGAGGATGTACTAAAAAATTTTTTTTGATCGAGGATGTACTAAAAAAATTTTTTTTCGATCGAGGATGTACTAAAAAAATTTTTTTTAGGTCGAGGATGTACTAAAAAAATTTTTTTAGATCGAGGATGTACTAAAAAAATTTTTTTTAGATCGAGGATGTACTAAAAAAATTTTTTTAAATCGAGGATGTACTAAAAAAATTTTTTTTAAATCGAGGATGTACTAAAAAAATTTTTTTAGATCGAGGATGTACTAAAAAAATTTTTTTTAGGTCGAGGATGTACTAAAAAAATTTTTTTTTGATCGAGGATGTACTAAAAAAATTTTTTTCATATCAAGGATGTACTAAAAAAATTTTTTTTTAGATCGAGGATGTACGAAGAAAATTTTTTTAGATCGAGGATGTACTAAAAAAATTTTTTTTGATCGAGGATGTACTAAAAAAATGTTTTCATATCAAGGATGTACTAAAAAAATTTTTTTTGATCGAGGATGTACTAAAAAAAAATTTTTTAGATCGAGGATGTACGAAAAAAATTTTTTTAGATCGAGGATGTACTAAAAAAATTTTTTTTCAATCGAGGATGTACTAAAAAAATTTTTTTTAGATCGAGGATGTACTAAAAAAATTTTTTTAGATCGAGGATGTACTAAAAAAATTTTTTTCATATCAAGGATGTACTAAAAAATTTTTTTTAAATCGAGGATGTACTAAAAAATTTTTTTCATATCAAGGATGTACTAAAAATATTTTTTTTAGATCGAGGATGTACTAAAAAAATTTTTTTTGATCGAGGATGTACTAAAAAAATTTTTTTCATATCAAGGATGTACTAAAAATATTTTTTTAGATCGAGGATGTACTAAAAAAATTTTTTTTGATCGAGGATGTACTAAAAAAATTTTTTTAGATCGAGGATGTACTAAAAAAATTTTTTTCATATCAAGGATGTACTAAAAAAATTTTTTTTAGATCGAAGATGTACTAAAAAAATTTTTTTAGATCGAGGATGTACTAAAAAATTTTTTTTAGATCGAGGATGTACTAAAAAAATTTTTTTTAGATCGAGGATGTTTAAAAAATTTTTTTTAGATCGAGGATGTACTAAAAAAATTTTTTTCATATCAAGGATGTACTAAAAAAATTGTTTTCGATCGAGGATGTACTAAAATTTTTTTTAGATCGAGGATGTACTAAAAAATTTTTTTAGATCGAGGATGTACTAAAAAATTTTTTTTGATCGAGGATGTACTAAAAAAATTTTTTTAGATCGAGGATGTACTAAAAAAAATTTTTTTTAGATCGAGGATGTACTAAAAAAATTTTTTTTGATCGAGGATGTACTAAAAAAAATTTTTTCATGTCAAGGATGTACTAAAAAAATTTTTTTGATCGAGGATGTACTAAAAAAATTTTTTTTAGATCGAGGATGTACTAAAAAAATTTTTTTTAGTTCGAGGATGTACTAAACATTTTTTTCATTTCAAGGATGTACTAAAAAAATTTTTTTTGATCGAGGATGTACTAATAAAAATTTTTTCATATCAAGGATGTACTAAAAAAATTTTTTTAGTTCGAGGATGTACTAAAAAAATTTTTATTGATCGAGGATGTACTAAAAAAATTTTTTTCATATCGAGGATGTACTAAAAAAATTTTTTTTAGATCGAGGATGTACTAAACAAATTTTTTTTGATCGAGGATGTACTAAAAAAATTTTTTTTAGATCAAGGATGTACTAAAAAAATTTTTTTAGATCGAGGATGTACTAAAAAAATTTTTATTGATCGAGGATGTACTAAAAAAATTTTTTTCATATCGAGGATGTACTAAAAAAATTTTATTTAGATCGAGGATGCACTAAAAAATTTTTTTTAGATCGAGGATGTACTAAAAAAATTTTTTTAGATCGAGGATGTACTAAAAAAATGTTCTTCATATCAAGGATGTACTAAAAAAATTTTTTTAGATCGAGGATGTATCAAAAAAATTTTTTTAGATCGAGGATGTACTAAAAAAAATTTTTTTAGATCGAGGATGACCTACAAAAAATGTTTTAGATCGAGGATGTACTAAAAAATTTTTTTAGATCGAGGATGTACTAAAAAAATTTTTTTTAGATCGAGGATGTACTAAAAAAATTTTTTTTAGTTCGAGGATGTACTAAACATTTTTTTCATTTCAAGGATGTACTAAAAAAATTTTTTTAGATCGAGGATGTACTAATAAAAATTTTTTCATATCAAGGATGTACTAAAAAAATTTTTTTAGATCGAGGATGTACTAAACAAATTTTTATTGATCGAGGATGTACTAAAAAAATTTTTTTCATATCGAGGATGTACTAAAAAAATTTTTTTAGATCGAGGATGTACTAAAAAAATTTTTATTGATCGAGGATGTACTAAAAAAATTTTTTTCATATCGAGGATGTACTAAAAAAATTTTTTTAGATCGAGGATGTACTAAAAAATTTTTTTTAGATCGAGGATGTACTAAAAAAAATTTTTCATATCAAGGATGTACTAAAAAATTTTTTTAAGATCGAGGAAGTACTAAAAAAATTTTTTTTAGATCGAGGATGTACTAAAAATATTTTTTTAGATCGAGGATGTACTAAAAAAATTTTTTTAGATCGAGGATGGACTAAAAAAATTTTTTAGATCGAGGATGTACTAAAAAAAATTTGTTTAGATCGAGGATGTACTAAAAAATTTTTTTTAGATCGAGGATGTACTAAAAAAATTTTTTTCATATCAAGGATGTACTAAAAAATTTTTTATAGATCGAGGATGTACTAAAAAATTTTTTTTTGATTGAGGATGTACTAAACAAATTTTTTTTGATCGAGGATATACTAAAAAAAATTTTTTAGATCGAGGATGTACTAAAAAAAATTTTTTTAGATCGAGGATGTACTAAAAAAATTTTTTTAAGTTCGAGGATGTACTAAAAAAATTTTTTCATATCAAGGATGTACTAAAAAAATTTTTTTTAGATCGAGGATGTACTAAAAAATTTTTTTTAGATCGAGGATGTACTAAAAAAATTTTTTTAGATCGAGGATGTACTAAAAAAATTTTTTTAGATCGAGGATGTACTAAAAAAAATTTTTCATATCAAGGATGTACTAAAAAAATTTTTTTAGATCGAGGATGTACTAAAAATATTTTTTTTAGATCAAGGATGTACTAAAAAAATTTTTTTAGATCGAGGATGTACTAAAAAAATTTTTTTAGATCGAGAATGTACTAAAAAAAATTTTTTCATATCAAGGATGTACTAAAAAATTTTTTTTTAGATCGAGGATGTACTAAAAAAATTTTTTTTAGATCAAGGATGTACTAAAAAAAATTTTTTTAGATCAAGGATGTACTAAAAAAATTTTTTTTAGATCGAGGATGTACTAAAAAAAATTTTTTCACATCAAGGATGTACTAAAAAAATTTTTTTTAGATCGAGGATGTACTAAAAAATTTTTTTAGATCAAGGATGTACTAAAAAAATTTTTTTTAGATCGAGGATGTACTAAAAAAAATTTTTCATATCAAGGATGTACTAAAAAAATTTTTTTAGATCGAGGATGTACTAAAAATATTTTTTTTAGATCAAGGATGTACTAAAAAAATTTTTTTAGATCGAGGATGTACTAAAAAAATTTTTTTAGATCGAGAATGTACTAAAAAAAATTTTTCATATCAAGGATGTACTAAAAAAATTTTTTTAGATCGAGGATGTACTAAAAATATTTTTTTTAGATCAAGGATGTACTAAAAAAATTTTTTTTTAGATCGAGGATGTACTAAAAAAATTTTTTTAGATCGAGGATGTACTAAAAGCATTTGTTTCATATCAAGAATGTTGTTACAAATGACAGTTTTCTAACGCCCATTCGCGCCCACTGAGTGGAACCCGTTCACTGAGTGGAACCGGTTCAAAACCGAGAGGGATTCAGTATAAAAGGGCGGAACGAGGTCCTGCGAGGCCTCTCTTTTCTTCGCGACAAATAAAAAAGACCTCTTTAAAGTTTTCTTTCTGCTTCCCTGTCTTCCTTGGAAGAATACTAAAAAAAACGCCGTTTTTTCTTTCTTCTTGCGTAATGGCGACGATCGCAACATTCTTGAAAGAGCTTTCTTAAATACGAAGAATATTCTAAAAGAGATATTTTATTAGCGGAATTTCCGATAACTCCGTGCACTAGCCGCTTAGCTTCACTAAATTCAAACCCGCGTATCCAAAAAAAGTCGCCGCGAACGTTCGTGAGACTCCCGAAAGTGAAGCGTACACTCGAAAACGCGTAAGTAAATCTTCGGAGCGCCACGGGAACGGGAAACAAAAACAAAGTGCCCGTGCATCGAGATGATTAATAACCCCCCCCCCCCCCCCCGCTCGAAGGAGGCTCTCAGTGTGTCGCAAGTGCCCAGCGAACAGGATCGAACCGCAAACTCGACCGTGCGGGTCATCGACATCGAAGCGAAGAATTGATGATGATTCGCAAGCCGACGAAAACGGCTCGACCTGGAGAGGCTTGAGTTCGAAAGCGAAAACGCACGTCGAGAGCTCGAAGCCGTGGAACGCGAGTTAGAACTAACGCGCGAAATTCAGACGAGAGACAGAGCGGAGACTCCGCCAACCGCCGGGCGTCCATTAAACAACGCAATGGCTATCGGAGACATTGGCAAAATACACCTAACTCAACGCGGAAACACTCAAAAACACTTGCGCGGATCAGGCGAATACCACACACACACACACACACACACACACAGCTCGATCGCTAAATCACAGTTTCACGTATTTTAAACCAGAACCAAACACTGGCCGCTCGTTATCGCGCACTTTGAAAAGGTCCACGGAAGCCTGTGGATTGAGCGATGAGGAAAATATGTTAAGGCCCTTCGCGGATCGGCACTCGAAGCCGTGGCTACCGTCAGGGTGTGAGTGAGACGTTGGAGGTCCTTAAAAACCCCATTTTTCGAAGGCCAGACTTGCTCGATGGAGCGTTTGATCGCAAAAGGTGAGAAGACCTTAGAAACCATGAGCAACCGTTCGGCTTAGCGGTACGAAACATGTGCGCTCACTATCCGAGTTTCCAGGAGTTCCATTCAGAAGGAACTGACCACCCGATACGATTGCGTCTAGAATGCGGCCCGGAATACAAGCGGCCTGCTACCTGTCTAGCAGCATTTCCTTCGGCACGATGGCACGAAAACCGTGAGTGCAAACAAACAGTGCCTTTGCCACGACATGCTCTGCTTAACGTCACTGCGCGGTACAAAACGGAGGGAATCCTATTTCAATATGACCCAGTGGTTCGTCAGCTTCGACCTTCGTCGATGACTGATGGCTTGTAGATGTGAACTGAATTTCGAAAGGAGTTACCCAGCCGATTGTGCTTACAAAATGGACGGAAACATACGACAAGAGACGAAGCCGAGATCTCAGGAGAGTAGCCCGGAGGATCTCAGGCGATATCAGTCGCAGCCGGACAACAGGGCGTATAAGTGTATGCCCCCTTATCAAGGGGGCGTCCCACACTGGCCACCTTATTCGAGAGAATGGCTCTCCTTCTCGATTCTCATCGGAACCGACAGCAGACGGCTCAGAAAAAAACCACTAAAAAGCAGATATGACGAGCCAATAGCGTGTCGAAAAGTCACGTTTAGGTTGGACCTGCAGCTGTGGTAGGTGATGAAGCACTACACAAATCCCTGAACGAGTACTTCGCCATACAAATCGATCGCTAATGCGCCGCAAAAACACCAAATGTCCGCTGATGACGCGAGAGAGCGTTTTTATTACGTGTACGAGTTACGAGATGAGCGTTCTATTGGCCGTCCAAACGTCCAAACGTGCAAGCGGTCAACCCTGTAGTCTCGTTCACAGCACCTTCTTTCTTATGTTGATGTTTGCGAAAGAAAGATTTTTTTTGTTCCTGTACCGCTCTTCGATATTGATTCATCATTGATCCATAATGCATGACTCGTTCGTCTCACTACTATCGTCGAGTTTCTCCAACTTCGCTATCGCGGCGAAGAAATCTGCATAGTGTCTTTCGTGGCCTTCTAACGCCTCCGGAATTGGCTCGGCGTCATCTCCAGCAAACTGCGCCCGGAACCGTTCAATCGCACTAATATTTTCGACGGCAATTCGCTTCTTAAGCTTTAGATCGAGGATGTACTAAAAAATTTTTTTTAGATCGAGGATGTACTAAAAAAATTTTTTTTGATCGAGGATGTACTAAAAAAATTTTTTTTGATCGAGGATGTACTAAAAAAATTTTTTTTGATCTAGGATGTACTAAAAAAATTTTTTTTAGATCGAGGATGTACTAAAAAAATTTTTTTTGATCGAAGATGTACTAAAAAAATTTTTTTTAGATCGAGGATGTACTAAAAAAATTTTTTTTGATCGAGGATGTACTAAAAAAATTTTTTTTAAATCGAGGATGTACTAAAAAATTTTTTTTTAGATCGAGGATGTACTAAAAAAATTTTTTTTTGATCGAGGATGTACTAAAAAAATTTTTTTTGATCTAGGATGTACTAAAAAAATTTTTTTTAGATCGAGGATGTACTAAAAAAATTTTTTTTGATCGAAGATGTACTAAAAAAATTTTTTTTAGATCGAGGATGTACTAAAAAAATTTTTTTAGATCGAAGATGTACTAAAAAAATTTTTTTTAGATCGAGGATGTACTAAAAAAATTTTTTTAGATCGAGGATGTACTAAAAAAAATTTTTTCATATCAAGGATGTACTAAAAAATTTTTTTGATCGAGGATGTTCTAAAAAAATTTTTTTTGATCGAGGATGTACTAAAAAAATTTTTTTAGATCGAGGATGTACTAAAAAAAATTTTTTCATATCAAGGATGTACTAAAAAAATTTTTTCATATCAAGGATGTACTAAAAAAATTTTTTCATATCAAGGATGTACTAAAAAAATTTTTTTTAGATCGACGATGTTCTAAAAAAATTTTTTTTGATCGAGGATGTACTAAAAAAATTTTTTTTAGATCGAGGATGTACTAAAAAAATTTTTTTAGATCGAGGATGTACTTAAAAATTTTTTTTTAAATCGAGGATGTACTAAACAAATTTTTTTAGATCGAGGATGTACTATAAAAATTTTTTTAGATCGAGGATGTACTAACAAAATTTTATTTAGATCGAGGATGTACTAAAAAAATTTTTTTAGATCGAGGATGTACTAAAAAGAATTTTTTTGATCGATGATGTACTAAAAAAATTTTTTTAGATCGAGGATGTACTAAAAAATTTTTTTTTATATCGAAGATGTACTAAAAAACATTTTTTAAGATCGAGGATGTACTAAAAAAATTTTTTTTAGATCGAGGATGTACTAAAAAAATTTTTTTTAGATCGACGATGTACTGAAAAAATTTTTTTTAGATCGAGGATGTACTAAAAAAATTTTTTTTGATCGAGGATGTACTAAAAAAATTTTTTTTAAATCGAGGATGTACTAAAAAATTTTTTTTAAGATCGAGGATGTACTAAAAAAATTTTTTTTAGATCGAGGATGTACTAAAAAAATTTTTTTTAGATCGACGATGTACTGAAAAAATTTTTTTTAGATCGAGGATGTACTAAAAAAATTTTTTTTGATCGAGGATGTACTAAAAAAATTTTTTTTAAATCGAGGATGTACTAAAAAATTTTTTTTAGATCGAGGATGTGCTAAAAAAATTTTTTTTGATCGAGGATGTACTAAAAAAATTTTTTTGATCGAGGATGTACTAAAAAAATTTTTTAGATCGAGGATGTACTAAAAAAATTTTTTTAGATCGAGGATGTACTAAAAAAAATTTTTTTTTTATCAAGGACGATCCTTGATTTTTTTGATCAAGGACGAGAGGCCTTGCAAGCCACCCCCTTTCACCAAGTAGAAAACCCGATATGGACCAATCATGCCAGCACCTCCGCAACGGAAAAAAGGACTAACGATTGGAAGTTCGGTACATGTGGAACTGCGGGTCGCTTTGTTGCGCGCGCAAAGGGATCGGTTTGAAGCTATTTGCATCTTTGCAACTGTAACTTGTGGAAGGTATCCGTATCGTTTGCCCAAATAAACACAACATTGAGGACAGAAAGGGGGCGTGATACAAGCGCGACAGGATACAAACGCGCGTCGGTCATAAAAAAAAGGGTTGAACGCAAAAAAACCATAGCAAAAAAAACACCGAACCAAAGCGGGGTTCGGGTTTATCCCAAAATGGACAGGAAATCAAAAGGACTCATTCATGTAAGCGCAAAAAAAAACAAAGTAGGATTCTCCAGAAAGTATCCTCATAACGGACGGAAATATCCAACATTCAATGCATCGATGTTTTTTTGAATGTTTTCGGTAGGATGCAGGATGCAGGAATTCCCAGCAACAAATCGAGGTACATTCATACGCCTCGAGAATGTGTATGTGCGTACGGGAAACAGCAGTAAGAAAAGGAAGGAGACAACTAGGTTTTAAGAAACTCTACCATATAAGGACCGTGTATTTGTAAGTAATAAAGCAGATTCAATCAAGCGCTCACACGCGCAGGAGGAGGTTATCTTTCATTTTCGATACGCTTTCCTCCTCGCGCACGGTTGTTTTCTCACGCCAGGTTTACTCTGCCCACATCCGAACTGTCTCGTCCCCTTCTGCGGCACAGGTTCCCCAAATATTATTTGGCACCTGGAACAACTAGCGGGAAGGTTGGAACCCCTGCTTGGAGATCAACGGTACGAGACCTTTGCTCGGGCAGATTCCGGTTACAATTCTATATACTTTGCTGCTGCCATACGATACTCTCGTGCTGGGGAGGCCATTCCTTCGCGGGGCCTGTTTCGAGAGTCCGCTCAGCACTTACTCTCTTACTTCTGCCGGGAGTAAAACAAAAAAATTCTCGCAGAGGAAGTGAGAGTTCGAGCGGCTTCGGAGAGAGTAGCACTTCAAGACCGCGGACCGCTGGAAGCGAGTCTCGGAGCGCCGATGATGATAAGGACACCTTTTTATACGCAGCTTTTAGAAGGGAGTACGAATCGCTGCCCACAACACGACGTCAAGATTGGCATCGCTGGGACTTCAAACGCTCAGGTCGGACGGGACGGGAGGAAGCATTTCAAACCAACGATTGGAAGCTTTAGTGTCCACCAGCTGACGAACATGACATATTGACCACGTTCTCCATTGAGATGGAAGGCACTTCTCGGACGACATTATCGAGAGGAGCGCAACTCACGTCGACTCGGACCACTTCCTGGTTATGGTTAAGCTACAGCAGAAACGCCAAGCGTAGCCACGTAGGCCCAAGGCTCAATACAGATCGGCTGAAGGCTGCCTGATGTGGCGAAAGACCGAGACACTAGGAACGATAAGCCACGAGGCCAGAAAAAGGGAGTGGTTTGATGACGAGTGAAGAGACGAGCACTATCCGAGAAGACTATAGACGACTGAGAAAACGTATAGACGACTGAGAAGGCAGCATCTTCGCCGACTCTTCGAGAAGACAAGAAGCGTCGCGTTCGAGGAGAACTGACGAACAACTGGACATGGAACAGCTCTCTCTCAGTCGAGGGAAAATCTCGCCAGTTCTATGTGAAAAGGTGATAGTGTCACCCGTAGGCTATAAAGGCAGCGATCGCGGGTAAGAGCAGTCAGTCGTTGTCAACCTCTGGAAAAATAAACATCGAGCGAAGACCGAATAGATTCAATCTGTGTGTGTTTGTTTTTTCCCCTCCAACTGTACTGTTTCCTCACAAACAGCTACACGTTTTCTGTGATGATGTCAAAAGCGAGCACGGAATGGCAACCGTAGCAATATCTGCGCTTTTTGCGGAAGACCGAAGGCATAGAAGGCTCCCAAAAACACACACACACACGAGTAGCTCCGGTTGAAATTCTTATCCATCCGCCCACGTCTCGAGCTACAGGCAGCTTGAAAATTGGAGCACGCTTTTGCGGCCAACGTCATCGGGGGTCAGCGAGCTTTTGGACACAAAACTGCGTTGCGAACTGAGTGGCGGTGGATCAGCACCAAACGTAAAGACCTAAGAGTGGCAGCGAACTCCAGCTGATGAGCCAAGACAGCAGATGGTTTTGCTCTGAAGAGCCGGAAAATAATAAATGACGCACCCCAGAAGATCTCCGACATCGGACGAGCACTCGTTTTTTTTGGCAATCGCTTTCGTCCTGAGATTCGTCAAACAATGTCAAGCACCGCGAGGACAACCATTACGCAGGCAGAGCTCTCTCAGAGACCCGAGTCAGAGAAGCGAAGTCCAGTACGAATCTTTGCCCAGTCGAGCTCAGTCGACCTTTACAAAAGCAGAGAATTCGCCACGAAGTTACGAAGGAAGATGGACAGTCCATCGCCAGTACCGTCATTGTAACGCTCTGTTGCGGCACTCAATGAATCTGAAAGCTAAGGTTTCACACATTCCTCGTATCCTGGCGGAGTTCGCAACCGAAAAGTTCGCGCGTACATGCAAAAACACAGGCCCAAAAAAAAATGTGAAGGTTTCACAGCCGGAAAGCCCACAAAAAAGGGGAAACCTACCACGGATGCCGGAGTGGGACACTATTTCGCGCCCACTCTATTTACTTCGAGTCCTATTTACGTGCCTCCCACGTGGAACTGGCACGTACGTTAAATTTCGGCATCCTGCGGCGGCCGAAGTCAAGGAAGTAAGCGAGGGCAAAACTAATTGTGACGATTTTGTGACTCCAATTTTAGGCCAATTTTGTGAGCTACCGTTCGGAGGAAGTCCTACAGTCAAACCCTGGCGGAGAAATACAAAAAAACATCGCATAAAAGTCAAGGCCACTGACCTCCGACGGTTTGCAAACCCCTTTAACCAGTTGTGGAGGATACACCGAAAGGCAATTAACGGCGGCATGGACAGCCTCGAAAAAAAAACGGAACGCAGATTTATTCTCGCGACGATGGGTGTCGGACTGCTGGCCTACACAAGCTCGTCGAGCTGAATGGTTTCGCTCAACTCGTTCCAATCGTCAGGAAGGAGAGCTAGTAGTGATCGCGGAAGGGAATTTACCCAAGGAACCACACTGGCCGGAAAGGACGGCGGTAGTCAAAGACCGCAGATGGACAGGTCAAAACCACGAGGCGGACAGATGTGACAGCGCGCGCGAGAGAGTAGAAGGTGCCTGCTGAGGTGTCACCGGTGGGGAGAAATGTTACAAATGACATTTTCCAAACGCTCTCGCGCCCACTGAGTGGAACCGGTTCACTGAGTGGAACCGGTTCAGAACCGAGAGGGATTCAGTATAAAGGGCGGAACGAGGTCCTGCGAGGCTTCTCTTTTTTCTTCGCGACAAATAAAAAAGACCTCTTTAAAGCCTTTTCTTTCTGCTTCCCTGTCTACCTTGGAAGAATACTAAAAAAACGCCGTTTTTCTTTCTTTCTTGCATAATTGCATTCGCAACATTCTTTAAAGAGCTTTCTTAAAGACGAAGAATATTCTAAAAGAGATATTTTATTAGCGGAATTTCCGATAATTCCGTGCACTAGCCGCTTAGCTTCACTAAATGCAAACCCGCGTATCCAAAAAAAAGTCGCCGCGAACGTTCGTGAGACTCCCGAAAGGGAAGCGTACACTCGAAAACGCGTAAGTAAATCTTCGGAGCGCTACGGGAACGGGAAACAAAAAAAAAGTGCCCGTGCATCGAGATGATTAATAACCCCCCCCTCCCCCCGCTCGAAGGAGGCTCTCAGTGTGTCGCAAGTGCCCAGCGAACAGGATCGAACCCCAAACTCGACCGTGCAGGTCATCGACATCGAAGCGAAGAATTGATGATGATTCGCAAGCCGACGAAAACGGCTCGACGACCTGGAGAGGCTTGAGTGCGAATTCGTGGAACGCGAGTTAGAACTAACGCGCGAAATTCAGACGAGAGACAGAGCGAAGACTCGGCCAACCGCCGGGCGTCCATAAAACAACGCAATGGCTATCGGAGACATTGGCAAAATACACCTACTCTCAACGCGGAAACACTCCGAAAACACTTGCGCGGATCAGGCGAATACCACACACACACACAGCTCGATCACTAAATCACAGTTTCACGTATTTTAAACCAGAACCAAACACTGGCCGCTCGTTATCGCGCACTTTAAAAACGTCCACTGAAGCCTGTGGATTCAGCGATGAGGAAAATATGTTAAGGTCCTTCGCGGATCGGCACTCGAAGCCGTGGCTACCGTCAGGGTGTGCGTGAGACGTTGCAGGTCCTTAAAAACCCCATTTTTCGAAGGCCAAACTTGATCGATGGAGCGTTTGATCGCAAAAGGTGAGAAGACCTTAGAAACCATGAGCAACCGTTCGGCTTAGCGGTACGAAACATGTGCACCACTATCCGAGTTTCCGGGGGCTCCATTCAGAAGGAACTGACCACCCGATACGATTGCGTCTAGATTGCGGCCCGGAATACAAGCGGTCTGATACCTGTCTAGCATCACTTCCTTCGGCACGATGGCACGAAAACCGTGAGTGCAAACCAAACAGTGCCTTTGCCCACGACATGCTCTGCTTAACGTCACTGCGCGGTTTAAAACGGAGGGAATACTATTTCAATATGACCCAGTGGTTCGTCCGCTTTGACCTTCGTCGATGACTGATGGCTTGTAGTTGTGAACGGAATGATAGAAGGAGTTACCCAGCCGATTGTGCTTACAAAATGGACGGAAACATACGACAAAAGACGAAGCCGAGATCTCAGGAGAGTAGCCCGGAGGATCTCAGGCGATATCAGTCGCAGCCGGACAACAGGGCGTATAAGTGTATGCCCCCTTATCAAGGGGCGTCCCACACTGGCCACCTTATTCGAGAGAATGGCTCTCGTTCTCATCGGAACCGACAGCAGCTGGCTCAGCAGAGAAGGCAGAAATGACGAGCCAATAGCGTGTCGAAAAGTCACGTTTACGTTGGACCTGCAGCTGTGGTAGGTGATGAAGCCCTTAACCAAATCCCTGAAGGAGTACTTCGCCATACAAATCGATCGCAAATGCGTCGCAAAAACACCAAATGTCCGCTGATGACGCGAGAGAGCGTTTTTATTACGTGTACGATTTACGAGATGAGCGTTCTATTGGCCGTCCAAACGTCCAAACGTGCAAGAGGTCAACCCTGTAGTCTCGTTCACAGCACCTTCTTCCTTATGTTGATGTTTGCGAAAGAAAGATTTTTTTTGTTCCTGTACCGCTCTTCGATATTGATTCGTTCCATGATGCATGACTCGATCGTCTCACTACTATCGTCGAGTTTCTCCAACTTCGCTATCGCGGCGAAGAAATCTGCATAGTGTCTTTCGAGGCCTTCTAACGCCTCCGGAATTGGCTCGGCGTCATCTCCAGCAAACTGCGCCCGGAACCGTTCAATCGCACTAATATTTTCGACGGCAATTCTCTTCTTAAGCTTTAGATCGAGGATGTACTAAAAAATTTTTTTTAGATCGAGGATGTACTAAAAAAATTTTTTAGATCGAGGATGTACTAAAAAAATTTTTTTAGATCGAGGATGTACTAAAAAAATTTTTTCAGGTCAAGGATGTACTAAAAAATTTTTTTTAGATCGAGGATGTACTAAAAAAATTTTTTTTAGATCGAGGATGTACTAAAAAAATTTTTTTAGATCGAGGATGTACTAAAAAAAATTTTGTCATATCAAGGATGTACGAAAAAAATTTTTTTAGATCGAGGATGTACTAAAAAAATTTTTTTAGATCGAGGATGTACTAAAAAAATTTTTTTAGTTCGAAGATGTACTAAAAAAATTTTTTTAGACCGAGGATGTACTAAAAAAATTTTTTTTAGATCGAGGATGTACTAGAAAAATTTTTTTAAATCGAGGATGTGCTAAAAAAATTTTTTTAGATCGAGGATGTACTAAAAAAAATTTTGTCATATCAAGGATGTACGAAAAAAATTTTTTTAGATCGAGGATGTACTAAAAAAATTTTTTTAGATCGAGGATGTACTAAAAAAATTTTTTCAGGTCAAGGATGTACTAAAAAATTTTTTTCAGATCGAGGATGTACTAAAAAAATTTTTTTTAGATCGAGGATGTACTAAAAAAATTTTTTTAGATCGAGGATGTACTAAAAAAAATTTTGTCATATCAAGGATGTACGAAAAAAATTTTTTTAGATCGAGGATGTACAAAAAAAATTTTTTTAGATCGAGGATGTACTAAAAAAATTTTTTTAGTTCGAAGATGTACTAAAAAAATTTTTTTAGACCGAGGATGTACTAAAAAAATTTTTTTTAGATCGAGGATGTACTAGAAAAATTTTTTTAAATCGAGGATGTGCTAAAAAAATTTTTTTAGATCGAGGATGTACTAAAAAAATTTTTTCCATATCAAGGATGTACTAAAAAAATTTTTTTTCGATCGAGGATGTACTAAAAAATTTTTTTCTAGATCAAGGATGTACTAAAAAATTTTTTTTTAGATCGAGGATGTACTAAAAAAATTTTTTTTAGATCGAGGATGTACTAAAAAATTTTTTTTAGATCGAGGATGTACTTAAAAAATTTTTTTTAGATCGAGGATGTACAAAAAAAATTTTTTTAGATCGAGGATGTACTAAAAAAATTTTTTTAGATCGAGGATGTACTAAAAAAATTTTTTTAGTTCGAAGATGTACTAAAAAAATTTTTTTAGACCGAGGATGTACTAAAAAAATTTTTTTTAGATCGAGGATGTACTAGAAAAATTTTTTTTAAATCGAGGATGTACTAAAAAAATTTTTTTAGATCGAGGATGTACTAAAAAAAATTTTGTCATATCAAGGATGTACGAAAAAAATTTTTTTAGATCGAGGATGTACTAAAAAAATTTTTTTAGATCGAGGATGTACTAAAAAAATTTTTTCAGGTCAAGGATGTACTAAAAAATTTTTTTTAGATCGAGGATGTACTAAAAAAATTTTTTTTAGATCGAGGATGTACTAAAAAAATTTTTTTAGATCGAGGATGTACTAAAAAAAATTTTGTCATATCAAGGATGTACGAAAAAAATTTTTTTAGATCGAGGATGTACAAAAAAAATTTTTTTAGATCGAGGATGTACTAAAAAAATTTTTTTAGTTCGAAGATGTACTAAAAAAATTTTTTTAGACCGAGGATGTACTAAAAAAATTTTTTTTAGATCGAGGATGTACTAGAAAAATTTTTTTAAATCGAGGATGTGCTAAAAAAATTTTTTTAGATCGAGGATGTACTAAAAAAAATTTTGTCATATCAAGGATGTACGAAAAAAATTTTTTTAGATCGAGGATGTACTAAAAAAATTTTTTTAGATCGAGGATGTACTAAAAAAATTTTTTCAGGTCAAGGATGTACTAAAAAATTTTTTTTAGATCGAGGATGTACTAAAAAAATTTTTTTTAGATCGAGGATGTACTAAAAAAATTTTTTTAGATCGAGGATGTACTAAAAAAAAATTTTGTCATATCAAGGATGTACGAAAAAAATTTTTTTAGATCGAGGATGTACAAAAAAAATTTTTTTAGATCGAGGATGTACTAAAAAAATTTTTTTAGTTCGAAGATGTACTAAAAAAATTTTTTTAGACCGAGGATGTACTAAAAAAATTTTTTTTAGATCGAGGATGTACTAGAAAAATTTTTTTAAATCGAGGATGTGCTAAAAAAATTTTTTTAGTTCGAGGATGTACTAAAAAAATTTTTTCCATATCAAGGATGTACTAAAAAAATTTTTTTTCGATCGAGGATGTACTAAAAATTTTTTTCTAGATCAAGGATGTACTAAAAAATTTTTTTTTAGATCGAGGATGTACTAAAAAAATTTTTTTTAGATCGAGGATGTACTAAAAAATTTTTTTTAGATCGAGGATGTACTTAAAAAATTTTTTTTAGATCGAGGATGTACAAAAAAAATTTTTTTAGATCGAGGATGTACTAAAAAAATTTTTTTAGATCGAGGATGTACTAAAAAAATTTTTTTAGTTCGAAGATGTACTAAAAAAATTTTTTTAGACCGAGGATGTACTAAAAAAATTTTTTTTAGATCGAGGATGTACTAGAAAAATTTTTTTTAAATCGAGGATGTACTAAAAAAATTTTTTTAGATCGAGGATGTACTAAAAAAAATTTTGTCATATCAAGGATGTACGAAAAAAATTTTTTTAGATCGAGGATGTACTAAAAAAATTTTTTTAGATCGAGGATGTACTAAAAAAATTTTTTCAGGTCAAGGATGTACTAAAAAATTTTTTTTAGATCGAGGATGTACTAAAAAAATTTTTTTTAGATCGAGGATGTACTTAAAAAATTTTTTTAGATCGAGGATGTACTAAAAAAAATTTTGTCATATCAAGGATGTACGAAAAAAATTTTTTTAGATCGAGGATGTACAAAAAAAATTTTTTTAGATCGAGGATGTACTAAAAAAATTTTTTTAGTTCGAAGATGTACTAAAAAAATTTTTTTAGACCGAGGATGTACTAAAAAAATTTTTTTTAGATCGAGGATGTACTAGAAAAATTTTTTTAAATCGAGGATGTGCTAAAAAAATTTTTTTAGATCGAGGATGTACTAAAAAAATTTTTTCCATATCAAGGATGTACTAAAAAAATTTTTTTTCGATCGAGGATGTACTAAAAAATTTTTTTCTAGATCAAGGATGTACTAAAAAATTTATTTTTAGATCGAGGATGTACTAAAAAAATTTTTTTTAGATCGAGGATGTACTAAAAAATTTTTTTTAGATCGAGGATGTACTTAAAAAATTTTTTTTAGATCGAGGATGTACAAAAAAAATTTTTTTAGATCGAGGATGTACTAAAAAAATTTTTTTAGTTCGAAGATGTACTAAAAAAATTTTTTTAGACCGAGGATGTACTAAAAAAATTTTTTTTAGATCGAGGATGTACTAGAAAAATTTTTTTTAAATCGAGGATGTACTAAAAAAATTTTTTTAGATCGAGGATGTACTAAAAAAAATTTTGTCATATCAAGGATGTACGAAAAAAATTTTTTTAGATCGAGGATGTACTAAAAAAATTTTTTTAGATCGAGGATGTACTAAAAAAATTTTTTCAGGTCAAGGATGTACTAAAAAATTTTTTTTAGATCGAGGATGTACTAAAAAAATTTTTTTTAGATCGAGGATGTACTAAAAAAATTTTTTTTGATCGAGGATGTACTAAAAAAATTTTTTTTAGATCGAGGATGTACTAAAAAAATTTTTTTAGATCGAGGATGTACTAAAAAAATTTTTTTAGATCGAGGATGTACTAAAAAAATTTTTTTTAGACCGAGGATGTACTAAAAAAATTTTTTTAGATCGAGGATCTACTATAAAAATTTTTTTTAGATCGAGGATGTACTAAAAAAATTTTTTTTAGATCGAGGATGTACTAAAAAAATTTTTTTAGATCGAGGATGTACTAGAAAAATTTTTTTTAAATCGAGGATGTACTAAAAAAAATTTTTTTAGATCGAGGATGTACTAAAAAAATTTTTTTAGATCGAGGATGTACTAAAAAAAATTTTGTCATATCAAGGATGTACTAAAAAAATTTTTTTAGATCGAGGATGTACTAAAAAAATTTTTTTAGATCGAGGATGTACTAAGAAATTTTTTTTCATATCAAGGATGTACTAAAAAATTTTTTTAAATCGAGGATGTGCTAAAAAAATTTTTTTAGATCGAGGATGTACTAAAAAAATTTTTTTTCGATCGAGGATGTACTAAAAAATTTTTTTCTAGATCAAGGATGTACTAAAAAATTTTTTTTAGATCGAGGATGTACTAAAAAAATTTTTTTTAGATCGAGGATGTACTAAAAAATTTTTTTTAGATCGAGGATGTACTTAAAAAATTTTTTTTAGATCGAGGATGTACAAAAAAAATTTTTTTAGATCGAGGATGTACTAAAAAAATTTTTTTAGTTCGAAGATGTACTAAAAAAATTTTTTTAGACCGAGGATGTACTAAAAAAATTTTTTTTAGATCGAGGATGTACTAGAAAAATTTTTTTTAAATCGAGGATGTACTAAAAAAATTTTTTTAGATCGAGGATGTACTAAAAAAAATTTTGTCATATCAAGGATGTACGAAAAAAATTTTTTTAGATCGAGGATGTACTAAAAAAATTTTTTTAGATCGAGGATGTACTAAAAAAATTTTTTCAGGTCAAGGATGTACTAAAAAATTTTTTTTAGATCGAGGATGTACTAAAAAAATTTTTTTTAGATCGAGGATGTACTAAAAAAATTTTTTTTGATCGAGGATGTACTAAAAAAATTTTTTTAGATCGAGGATGTACTAAAAAAATTTTTTTAGATCGAGGATGTATTAAAACAATTTTTTTAGATCGAGGATGTACTAAAAAAATTTTTTTAGATCGGAGATGTACTAAAAAAATTTTTTTAGATTGAGGATGTACTAACAAAATTTTTTTCAGATCAAGGATGTACTAAAAAAATTTTGTTAGATCGAGGATGTACTAAAAAACTTTTTTTTAGATCGAGGATGTACTACAAAAATTTTTTTTAGGTCGAGGATGTACTAAAAAAATTTTTTTTAGATCGAGGATGTACTAAAAAAATTTTTTTTGATCGAGGATGTATTAAAAAAATTTTTTTAGATCGAGGATGTACTAAAAAAAATTTTGTCATATCAAGGATGTACTAAAAAAATTTTTTTAGATCGAGGATGTACTAAAAAAATTTTTTTAGATCGAGGATGTACTAAGAAATTTTTTTTCATATCAAGGATGTACTAAAAAATTTTTTTAAATCGAGGATGTGCTAAAAAAATTTTTTTAGATCGAGGATGTACTAAAAAAATTTTTTCCATATCAAGGATGTACTAAAAAAATTTTTTTTCGATCGAGGATGTACTAAAAAATTTTTTTCTAGATCAAGGATGTACTAAAAAATTTTTTTAGATCGAGGATGTACTAAAAAATTTTTTTTTAAATCGAGGATGTACTAAAAAATTTTTTTTAGATCGAGGATGTACTAAAAAAAATTTTTTCATATCAAGGATGTACTAAAAAAATTTTTTTAGATCGAGGATGTACTAAAAAAATTTTTTTTAAATCGAGGATGTACTAAAAAAATTTTTTTAGATCGAGGATGTACTAAAAAAATTTTTTTTAGGTCGAGGATGTACTAAAAAAATTTTTTTAGATCGAGGATGTACTAAAAAAGTTTTTTTTAGGTCGAGGATGTACTAAAAAAATTTTTTTAGATCGAGGATGTACTAAAAAAAATTTTTTTAAATCGAGGATGTACTAAAAAAATTTTTTTAGATCGAGGATGTACTAAGAAATTTTTTTTCATATCAAGGATGTACTAAAAAATTTTTTTTTAAATCGAGGATGTACTAAAAAATTTTTTTTAGATCGAGGATGTACTAAAAAAAATTTTTTCATATCAAGGATGTACTAAAAAAATTTTTTTTAGATCGAGGATGTACTAAAAAAATTTTTTTAGATCGGGGATGTACTAAAAAATTTTTTTTTAAATCGAGGATGTACTAAAAAAATTTTTTTAGATCGAGGATGTACTAAAAAATTTTTTTTTAAATCGAGGATGTACTAAAAAATTTTTTTTAGATCGAGGATGTACTAAAAAAAATTTTTTCATATCAAGGATGTACTAAAAAAATTTTTTTAGATCGAGAATGTACTAAAAAAATTTTTTTTAAATCGAGGATGTACTAAAAAAATTTTTTTAGATCGAGGATGTACTAAAAAAATTTTTTTTAGGTCGAGGATGTACTAAAAAAATTTTTTTAGATCGAGGATGTACTAAAAAAGTTTTTTTTAGGTCGAGGATGTACTAAAAAAATTTTTTTAGATCGAGGATGTACTAAAAAATTTTTTTTTAAATCGAGGATGTACTAAAAAAATTTTTTTAGATCGAGGATGTACTAAAAAATTTTTTTTTAAATCGAGGATGTACTAAAAAATTTTTTTTAGATCGAGGATGTACTAAAAAAATTTTTTTTAGGTCGAGGATGTACTAAAAAAATTTTTTTAGATCGAGGATGTACTAAAAAAATTTTTTTTAAATCGAGGATGTACTAAAAAAATTTTTTTAGATCGAGGATGTACTAAAAAATTTTTTTAGATCGAGGATGTACTAAAAAATTTTTTTTTAAATCGAGGATGTACTAAAAAAATTTTTTTAGATCGAGGATGTACTAAAAAAATTTTTTTTAAGTCGAGGATGTACTAAAAAAATTTTTTTAGATCGAGGATGTACTAAAAAATTTTTTTTTAAATCGAGGATGTACTAAAAAATTTTTTTTAGATCGAGGATGTACTAAAAAAAAATTTTTCATATCAAGGATGTACTAAAAAAATTTTTTTAGATCGAGGATGTACTAAAAAAATTTTTTTTTAAATCGAGGATGTACTAAAAAAATTTTTTTAGATCGAGGATGTACTAAAAAATTTTTTTTTAAATCGAGGATGTACTAAAAAATTTTTTTTAGATCGAGGATGTACTAAAAAAATTTTTTTTAGGTCGAGGATGTACTAAAAAAATTTTTTTTGATCGAGGATGTACTAAAAAAATTTTTTTCATATCAAGGATGTACTAAAAATATTTTTTTTAGATCGAGGATGTACTAAAAAAATTTTTTTTGATCGAGGATGTACTAAAAAAATTTTTTTCATATCAAGGATGTACTAAAAATATTTTTTTTAGATCGAGGATGTACTAAAAAAATTTTTTTTGATCGAGGATGTACTAAAAAAATTTTTTTTAGATCGAGGATGTACTAAAAAAATTTTTTTAGATCGAGGATGTACTAAAAAAATTTTTTTAGATCGAGGATGTACTAAATAAATTTTTTTCATATCAAGGATGTACTAAAAAAATTTTTTTTGATCGAGGATGTACTAAAAAAATTTTTTTCATATCAAGGATGTACTAAAAAATTTTTTTTTAGATCGAGGATGTACTAAAAAAATTTTTTTTGATCGAGGATGTACTAAAAAAATTTTTTTCATATCAAGGATGTACTAAAAAAATTTTTTTTAGATCGAGGATGTACTAGAAAAATTTTTTTTTGATCGAGGATGTACTAAAAAAATTTTTTTTGATCGAGGATGTACTAAAAAAATTTTTTTCATATCAAGGATGTACTAAAAAAATTTATTTTTAGATCGAGGATGTACTAGAAAAATTTTTTTAGATCGAGGATGTACTAAAAAAATTTTTTTTGATCGAGGATGTACTAAAAAAATTTTTTTCATATCAAGGATGTACTAAAAAAATTTTTTTTAGATCGAGGATGTACTAAAAAAATTTTTTTAGATCGAGGATGTACTAGAAAAATTTTTTTTAAATCGAGGATGTACTAAAAAAATTTTTTTTAATCGAGGATGTACTAAAAAAATTTGTTTAGATCGAGGATGTACTAAAAAAATTTTTTCATATCAAGGATGTACTAAAAATATTTTTTTTAGATCGAGGATGTACTAAAAAAATTTTTTTAGATCGAGGATGTACTAAACCAATTTTTGTTCATATCATTCTTCTTCTCTTTCTTTTTATTTCGGCCAGCGTAGATTGCAATATTTCGTCGTTGGGCGTACTCGGCAACTCGAACTGACTAGGTACTTTTTTCACCGACGGAACGAGGCGTTCCCAACACCCTGCAAAATGCGGAGCCGCTGGCGGGTTGAAGCTCCACTTCACACTTCAGCACTAGTGAACTCGGCAATCAACTTATCCTCATCAACATTCCTTCGGGCTTTCCGTCAACTCTCTCTCGATGAGCCTACGAAATTTGTCCCTCTATCGGTGATGCTTTCGCGCGGAAACTCCTCGTCTAGCAGTAAAACGACGGATCGCTAAGATGCAGGCCGAACTTAGTTAGTGAGTGAGCGATTTCTAGGTGTACTGCTCGTGTCGTCAAGCAAATCACACCCCAACGTTTCTCCTGGCGACGTCCAACTACTACGTTCATTGGCCGCGAAATGCACGCTGATGAATGGCCGTCCTTTGTTGGGGAATGCCTCCCAAATAACGGCGGTGCAGGAGTCGCCTGGAGTAATGCGTCAATTATTGACCGGTTTTCCGGACGCGCTTATATTCCGTCAACAAGCGCGTATCTGGCGCTCAGTTCGTTAACAACGGTCTGATGATTACAGTGTCGCTGGCGTACGTGGCAGTAAAGTATCAGCAAGTCAGTTCCCGTGTGTGTCGTCTCGGTAGAATTACTCGCTTCTGCAGTGACTCATCTATTCCAGGGCAGTTTTCGAAACGCCCACTTATGCTCAGCACGCCATTTTCCTCGATCTTGGGTGAGAGTTTCTACAGCACGCTGCTTTTGTTCGACGAGTTTTCGACCACGGATGCTGTTTTACTACGCGGCTCTCTACTCGACAGATCTCGCCTGAAAACGCTTCAGGCTGTGTGCGCTTCAAACGAAGTGCTGGAATGATGCAGGAGCTTGCGGCGTAGTTCTGCCGTCGTATCATGCTGTAGCGTCGACGAAGTTGGCCATTCCTTTTCCGTCTGCCATAGAAAGCTCGGTCCTTTTGAGCCATCGCACGTAGGGCGCAAGGGCGATCATAAGTCCAAAATTTTTTGTTTTATTCGCTTTTGCTAAATCTGATACTGCCGATTGAAAGTCAGATAGTTAGCTAAGAAAAGTCCGAAATTGTAGACTTCTAGGCATTGTATATCTTCGAAGCTAAAAAAAGCTCCAAAAATCAAAAAAGGCTTGCCAAAAAGCTCAAATTTCAGGTCGTCAGTCACCCACAATTCAACTCACTATTTTAATAGCACATTGAGGTGTAAAATAGCTAAATTATATATCATTAGAAACATAAGCTAGTCTTCTTTTGAGTGAAAGTAACAACCAAAAATTATAAAATTTATATAAGCAAATGTTTTTTTCGGGCTATAACTAAATAAAAAACTAAAAAAAAAATCATGTTTTTCAACTTTGGTAATGAATTACAAAAACAGGTTTAAAATTGTTTATTTCCAATTTTTTGCCTAAAACATACTTTAACTGTTTTCATAAGCATCAATGCCTGAAATGTAAATTATTTAATTCGCAAAAAGTATTGTTCAATCTTTCTGCTGAATATTTTGCAATATTTTGCAAAATTCACCTTAAAGAGAATATTAACTTGAACGGAAAGGTATGATTTTCCTTCGCCTTTTTTTTTTGAATAATATTTCCTTCCATGTTTAACGAAATGTAAATGTACAATTTTATGTGCAATCAGCAGCATAACTTTTTGCATATTCCATGGCTCACACCACCGTATATAAATTGATATTGATTTGATGTGATATCCTTGCCTGTTTTGTAACCCAACTGGTGATGGAACTCAGATCTAACATAGACTACCCTTTTTTTTGTTGCAAATGATTATAGATTTACTCTGCCTGCTACAGACACAGGGATATCATTAAGCATTAAGAAGAGGATAAATCAAAGGACAAAAAAACAGGACTACAGACTAGTAGTGATCCAAATTTGCACAAGAAGGAAGCAGATATAAATTGGCAAAAGGTGAACGTTTCAGAAGCGCTTTATGATTTTTTCCTCCAGCAAAACAGCAAATGAGATTATGTTAATTGTACTATAAAAAATTGTTTCTCACTGAGTTGAAACATACTAATTTGCAATGTAGCTACGAAGAGTGAAGCTTTCAATAACTTCTGATTGGTTAGTTTTTTCCTTATAAACTAACATTTTGATCAACATTTGTTGGTTTTATATTTGCAGTTCAACGACAATTGCAATTTTAATGGTGAATGTGCTTTTATCTCATACTTAAACTTGAGTTTGATACAATGCATTGACAGAGTAGATAATTTTATAACCTATGCACCATACCTTTACTTTATTAAGAATTTGTATATGAATTACAGAAAATACAATTTAAATACCAAAAAAGCGAGAGAGATATGTATAGAGATCATGTGATTTGACCTCACGCATTTGTTTTTTGTTAGAAACTTTTTTAGCTTTTTTTAACTGTATTTTTGACTCGATTAAAGCATGCAACATGTTTGCGATTCAAATGCAAATCAAAAAATCGTTATCAATAACACTCTCACCTATCATAGGGATTGAGACAAAATACACCTGAAACGCAGGAAAAACTGCGCACAGTGGCGCCCTCTGGATGTGCAAAATATCAAAAACAATGCTGAAGTTTTGTTATAAAAGAACTTTTAAATCTATTTGTACAGCAAATTGTAGCTTAGTTATGTGGAAAAAAATAATTATGACCGCGGTTTGTTCCGCCTTGGCTGCCCCTTGAGTGCATCAGCTTGAGGCGGGGATCAGATCTGGGAATTCTCGACCACTTCGTACCATCATCGGCTACATTCACCTTCGTTGGCAGCCACTGTTGGGTGGACTCGAGTATTTCTCCGACTCGAAATGCTACCGACTGACGAGCTATCGGCGATGATCCGACCCTTAACCAACAGATGACGTCACGAGGGAGACGAGGGAGCGAAAGAAATCGCACGGGGGGGACGCTACCCTACAAGAGCGCATTCGATAGATTCACCATTCTTCGGAAAGGTCGGAAGTTTGGCAACTGGTGCCATTCCATTTTCGCTCGCGTCGCAGCTGCAGAATGTTTCGAGTCAGCGTCGTCGTCGACGATTATCTGACGATAGCACGTTGGTAGTCTGAGTTTTACAGACGTCGGGTAAAATGGTGACGTTAGCACGCCAGAAGAGAGTTGAAGCAGAACTTTCAGGAACATTAGCACATCACCCAAGAGACCCAACGGGATGCGTAACACCTCACGTGTTTTGTCGGCTGCTTCACTCCCATCAGCACGACGAGCAGATCGTTTCTGGGTGAGATTTTATAGGTAAATGTGTCGGATTGCGTAGCCCACCCCACGCATTCGTAATCTCTTTTTCCGTTTTTCGCGTCAGGTGCCAACGTTAACATCTTTCGCTTTTGTCATGAATTCATGACCGCGCATGAATTAGACAGCCAGTTCCTTCCAGTTCGAAGCCACCTTGGGAATGTATACTTCGCACATCGTTTGCCAGCCTTCTTATGGCTTCTTCTTCTTCTGCAGTTTCGACACTCGCCAGCATATGTAGCTCATCCAACAGAATGCTCTTCGACTGTGCATTCGAAGGTACGTGAAAAATTCGGCTTTAAATCGCTCACCATTCAGGTTCTTCACGTAGTGCGCGGCACCAAATGTCATCACGGTCACAATGACACATACACGTCTGGAGCTCGGTCTGACCATGGCCACCTGGAAGAAGACCTGGACCTTAATGTCTCCTACTACGCCTACTCGGAAGTCTCTGAATTTTGTACAAAGACTGCTATAGAAGCTCAGACCCGCTGATCTGAGAGTCCCGTGAGCAGAAACGTGTTTAGGACCTGGCACCGTTTACCTTTGGCGGCGGCAGCAGCGTCAAAAAGCGTTGTTGGGATTCATGACCGGGAAAATTGGGTAAATTACCAAATCTGTATCGTACTTTTTCCGATAGTTCTCTCGACGTGAGCCTTTTCTCTCGTACTCATGCATTGTTTTCTCAACAATGGCAGCTCTCAACACCGGGTTCTTTTTTGTCATTTCTTCGAAGCGTTCCATCGTTTTACTTGCCGGTAGCAGGACTGTGCTGTATTTTCCCCAGCTCGTAAGCTCATAGTTTCATATCTCGTTCGCCCTTCAAACGGGGGTTTCTCGCAGTCAAAATATCCACCGCTTGTTGATCTTCTTTCGAACCTACGGGATGAATTCCTTCAGCTGCATATCGATTATTGCATCGCCGTTGTTGTCCATACACACACGCACACATCTGCGGTCTAATGGTGGTTAAGAATCTCGTTCCCATCAGCGGGGTTTTTTTTTTTTTTGGTAAGAACCGTAGACGTTTTGGCCGCCCTTCCTGGTTCATTCGAATGGCCCGCTCGATACGTAAGCGGATGACCTAGTGGGGCAGTTGTCATTTACCAATGAGAAACGCTAGGTGTAACATTCGTGTGTGAGGTCAGTTTATGAGGCCGGACAGGTGCTCTGAAGTTTCTGTGCGCGTTTTGGTAGCGCCAGGCCTGTCCACGGCAAATGTACATTGGGCGGTACAAATATTCTCAACGACACCCTAATTGATTTTTTGCTCCACTCTTTTCTGATTTCCGGTCCACCAGACCAGAGAATTCCCAATTCTTCTACCAAAGCTTGTTCTGTGAAGGTGGCTAATGAACCGTCGTCCAGGAACGCCAACGCTGGTGTTGTTCGAGCCATTTTCGACACAGACGCATCTCACGCACTGTTGTGCCAGCGGGCGTCCCCGATATCCGTGGCCAGAAAATCGGGGGCAGCTTTCTACTTTGGCGCATTGAATGCTGGCACACTGCTGGTTGTGAAGCTCCGGGTCGCCAGATGCCGCATTCACGTGTCGATGTTGTCTGCTTTCGCTGAACCCCGCGGAGTGTACACCGACGAAATGCTCACCAATGCTGGCTGCTTCCAGCTGCTAGATGACTCAGCCAGTCGTTGAAGCTCGAAAGCGTAACGTGACCCAAGCTGATTCGATGGCATCCCCCAGTTGAGCTTCAGCGACTGTTCGCCCAAGATGTTTTAACCTTAACGAACAATTGGTTTCGTCATGTTTCGTCGTGGAGTGATGATTTGAGTGAATAGTGAGTTGCCACTCCCGTGAGTGGCACTCAAAAATTTGTATAAAAAGGAAGAAAATTAAAGGAATGGCCTCTCTCTTTGCTATCTCTTGACTTTCGACACCACAACAGCAGCGAAATTGTTACTAAAGTGATCCGAAACTTACCGCGAACGTTCAGCGACGATGGCAAGCGCGTTCCGTCAGCTCGTTTAATAACGCCACATTACACATGTATTCCAGACATGTCTCCAGCCCTGATGCCGTGATAGTCGCGCAGAGGTTCTGAACACCGCGACACCAAAGTCGATGAGCGTTTCGAGACGTGCCATGCTTGGGCGCTGGCATTGCTCGCCTGTTGGCCTGTTTACCAGCGAGTGAACAATAATCTCAGGACGTCCGAAAAGCATTCTAAGCGTGGAAATCTGAGCTCTAATGCGCTCCCCCTTTTAGGGCCTTCTGCAGTCGGTCATAGTTTTAGCCGCACGTCTCCGTGGTGTACTCGAAGGAGGCATAGAAACGTTGGCCATTCTGCGGGATTGCCTGAGAACGTCGGCAGATCCCGCTTTCTCCCTTGCCGGGCGATGTACTGTGCCTGCGAGATATCAAAGGCTGAGAACTCGTTCGCCTAAGATCCATCCGGAAACGATACTCACACGTGATGGCGCGTGAGTCGTTCTCTGGTGATCCGTTGCTTCGAAGGATTGGATCAAGCGGTTCGTTCGTTCGCTTCCCTGGCTTGCTGTACCAACTCCTGGTATCGAAACAGTGTCTCTTCCACCAGCTGAACTGCGGACAGTTGTCGCACTGTGGAATTCGCGGTCGGGTTTGGTACATCGTTTTCGAGGATTCATTCTCAGTCTGGTGTTCACCGATTCACAAGCAGAAAAGTGAGTGAATTTTTCTAAAATCTTGGAGTTCGGCTCCAACTTAAAGTTCGTATTTTATAAACGCTACTCTGACGTGTTCTTTTAACTCGCTCTTCCACTAACACTTTATTCAAGTCCTTTGATTGGGTTGGGTCGTTCTTTTAAACGCGCGCGGTGCGATGGTGGCGTTCAAAAAAAAATCCACGTCTTATCGCTTCGGTTTCGCCGTTGAAATTTGTTTAACTCCAATGGCCCCCTCGCGATGGCCGGTTTTTTTTTCCCGCGTCATCTCTGCGATGTTTCCCTGTCCCTTCGGTATTTTATTTAGATCGGGGATGTACTAAAAAAATTTTTTTAGATCGAGGATGTACTAAAAAAATTTTTTTAGATCGAGGATGTACTAAAAAAATTTTTTTCATATCAAGGATGTACTGAAAAAATTTTTTTTAGATCGAGGATGTACTAAAAAATTTTTTTTAGATCGAGGATGTACTAAAAAATTTTTTTTTAGATCAAGGATGAACTAAAAAAATTTTTTTTGATCGATGATGTACTAAAAAAATTTTTTTTAGATCGAGGATGTACTAAAAAATTTTTTTAGATCGAGGATGTACTAAAAAAAATTTTTTTTGATCGAGGATGTACTAAATAAATTTTCTCATATCAAGGATGTACTAAAAAAATTTTTTTTACATCGAGGATGTACTAAAAAAATTTTTTTTGATCGAGGATGTACTAGAAAATTTTTTTTTAGATCAAGGATGTACTAAAAAAATTTTTTTTAGATCGAGGATGTACTAAAAAAATTTTTTTTTGATCGAGGATGTACTAAAAAAATTTTTTTAGATCGAGGATGTACTAGAAAATTTTTTTTAAATTGAGGATGTACTAAAAAAATTTTTTTTAGATCGAGGATGTACTAAAAAAATTTTTTTATATCGAGGATGTACTAAAAAAATTTTTTTAGATCGAGGATGTACTAAAAAAATTTTTCATATCAAGGATGTACTAAAAAAATTTTTTTTACATCGAGGATGTACTAAAAAAATTTTTTTTGATCGAGGATGTACTAGAAATTTTTTTTTTAAATCGAGGATGTACTAAAAAAATTTTTTTTAGATCGAGGATGTACTAAAAAAATTTTTTTAGATCGAGGATGTACTAAAAATTTTTTTTAAATCGAGGATGTACTAAAAAAAATTTTTTCATATCAAGGATGTACTAAAAAAATTTTTTTTAGATCGAGGATGTACTAAAAAAATTTTTTTAGATCAAGGATGTACTAGAAAATTTTTTTTTAAATCGAGGATGTACTAAAAAAATTTTTTTAGATCGAGGATGTACTAAAAAAATTTTTTTAGATCGAGGATGTACTAAAAAATTTTTTTGAGATCGAGGATGTACTAAAAAATTTTTTTAAAATCGAGGATGTACTAAAAAAATTTTTTCATATCAAGGATGTACTAAAAAAATTTTTTTTAGATCGAGGATGTACTAAAAAAATTTTTTTGATCGAGGATGTACTAAAAAAATTTTTTTTAGATCGAGGATGTACTAAAAAAATTTTTTTAGATCGAGGATGTACTAAAAAAATTTTTTAAGATCGAGGATGTACTAAAAAAATTTTTTTCATATCGAGGATGTACTAAAAACAATTTTTTTAGATCGAGGATGTACTAAAAAAATTTTTTTTGATCGAGGATGTACTAAAAAAATTTTTTTAGATCGAGGATGTACTAAAAAAATTTTTTTTAAATCGAGGATGTACTAAAAAAATTTTTTTAGATCGAGGATGTACTAAAAAAATTTTTTTAGATCGAGGATGTACTAAAAAAATTTTTTTTAAATCGAGGATGTACTAAAAAAATTTTTTTAGATCGAGGATGTACTAAAAAAATTTTTTTTAAATCGAGGATGTACTAAAAAAATTTTTTTAGATCGAGGATGTGCTAAAAAAATTTTTTTTAGGTCGAGGATGTACTAAAAAAATTTTTTTAGATCGAGGATGTACTAAAAAAATTTTTTTTAAATCGAGGATGTACTAAAAAAATTTTTTTAGATCGAGGATGTACTAAAAAAATTTTTTTAGATCGAGGATGTACTAAAAAATTTTTTTTAAATCGAGGATGTACTAAAAAAAATTTTTTCATATCAAGGATGTACTAAAAAAATTTTTTTTAGATCGAGGATGTACTAAAAAAATTTTTTTAGATCGAGGATGTACTAAAAAAATTTTTTTGAGATCGAGGATGTACTAAAAAATTTTTTTAAAATCGAGGATGTACTAAAAAAATTTTTTCATATCAAGGATGTACTAAAAAAATTTTTTTTAGATCGAGGATGTACTAAAAAAATTTTTTTGATCGAGGATGTACTAAAAAAATTTTTTTTAGATCGAGGATGTACTAAAAAAATTTTTTTAGATCGAGGATGTACTAAAAAAATTTTTTAAGATCGAGGATGTACTAAAAAAATTTTTTTCATATCGAGGATGTACTAAAAACAATTTTTTTAGATCGAGGATGTACTAAAAAAATTTTTTTTGATCGAGGATGTACTAAAAAAATTTTTTTAGATCGAGGATGTACTAAAAAAATTTTTTTAGATCGAGGATGTACTAAAAAAAATTTTTTCATATCAAGGATGTACTAAATAATTTTTTTTTAGATCGAGGATGTACAAAAAAAATTTTTTTTGATCGAGGATGTACTAAAAAAATTTTTTTAGATCGAGGATGTACTAAAAAAATTTTTTTAGATCGAGGATGTACTAAAAAAAATTTTTTCATATCAAGGATTTACTAAAAAAATTTTTTTTAGATCGAGGATGTACTAAAAAAATTTTTTTAGATCGAGGATGTACTAAAAAAATTTTTTTCATATCGAGGATGTACTAAAAAAATTTTTTTTGATCGAGGATGTACTAAAAAAATTTTTTTTAGATCGAGGATGTACTAACAAAATTTTTTTAGATCGAGGATGTACTAAAAAAGTTTTTTCATATCAAGGATGTACTAAAAAATTTTTTTTTAGATCGAGGATGTACTAAAAAAATTTTTTTAGATCGAGGATGTACTAAAAAAATTTTTTTCACATCAAGGATGTACTAAACAAATTTTTTTTAGATCGAGGATGTACTAAAAAAATTTTTTTAGATCGAGGATGTACTAAAAAAATTTTTTTTAGATCGAGGATGTACTCAAAAAATTTTTTTAGATCGAGGATGTACTAAAAAATTTTTTTCATATCAAGGATGTACTAAAAAAATTTTTTATAGATCGAGGATGTACTAAAAAAATTTTTTTTGATGGAGGATGTACTAAAAAAATTTTTTTTCGATCGAGGATGTACTAAAAAAATTTTTTTTGATCGAGGATGTACTAAAAAATTTTTTTCATATGAAGGATGTACTAAAAAATTTTTTTTTTGATCGAGGATGTACTAAAAAAATATTTTTTAGATCGAGGATGTACTAAAAAAATTTTTTCATATGAAGGATGTACTAAAAAATATTTTTTTTGATCGAGGATGTACTAAAAAAATTTTTTTCATATCAAGGATGTACTAAAAAAATTTTTTTTAGATCGAGGATGTACTATAAAAATTTTTTCATATCAAGGATGTACTAAAAAAATTTTTTTTAGATCGAGGATGTACTAAAAAAATTTTTTTTAAATCGAGGATGTACTAAAAAAATTTTTTTAGATCGAGGATGTACTAAAAAAATTTTTTTTAGGTCGAGGATGTACTAAAAAAATTTTTTTAGATCGAGGATGTACTAAAAAAATTTTTTTTAGGTCGAGGATGTACTAAAAAAATTTTTTTAGATCGAGGATGTACTAAAAAAATTTTTTTAGATCGAGGATGTACTAAAAAAATTTTTTTTAGATCGAGGATGTACTAAAAAAATTTTTTTAGATCGAGGATGTGCTAAAATAATTTTAATCATATCAAGGATGTACTAAAAAATTTTTTTTAGATCGAGGATGTACTAAAAAAATTTTTTTTAGATCGAGGATGTACTAAAAAAATTTTTTTTAGATCGAGGATGTACTAAAAAAATTTTTTTAGATCGAGGATGTACTAAAAAAATTTTTTTAGATCGAGGATGTACTAAAAAAATTTTTTTTAGATCAAGGATGTACTAAAAAAATTTTTTTTGATCGAGGATGTACTAAAAAAATTTTTTTTACATCGAGGATGTACTAAAAAAATTTTTTTTGATCGAGGATGTACTAAAAAAATTTTTTCATATCAAGGATGTACTAAAAAAATTTTTTTTAGATCGAGGATGTACTAAAAAATTTTTTTAGATCGAGGATGTAATAAAAAAATTTTTTCATATCAAGGATGTACTTAAAAAATTTTTTTTAGATCGAGGATGTACTAAAAAATTTTTTTTTGATCGAGGATGTACAAAAAAAATTTTTTTTAGATCGAGGATGTACTAAAAAAATTTTTTTAGATCGAGGATGTACTAAAAAAATTTTTTTTAGATCGAGGATGTACTAAAAAAATTTTTTTTGATCGAGGATGTACTAAAAAAAAATTTTTAGATCGAGGATGTACTAAAAAAATTTTTTTAGATCGAGGATGTACTAGAAAAATTTTTTTTAAATCGAGGATGTACTCGACAATTTTTTTTTAAATCGAGGATGTACTAAAAAAATATTTTTAGATCGAGGATGTACTAAAAAAATTTTTTTTAGATCGAGGATGTACTAAACAAAATTTTTTCATGTCAAGGATGTACTAAAAAAAATTTTTTAGATCGAGGATGTACTAGAAAATTTTTTTTAGATCGAGGATGTACTAAAAAAATTTTTTTAGATCGAGGATGTACTAAAAAATTTTTTTTCATCTCAAGGATGTACTTAAAAAATTTTTTAGATCCAGGATGTACTAAAAAAATATTTTTAGATCAAGGATGTACTAAAAAAATTTTTTTCATATCAAGGATGTACTAAAAAAATTTTTTTTAGATCGAGGATGTACTAAAACATTTTTTTAGATCGTGGATGTACTAAAAAATTTTTTTTTGATCTAGGATGTACTAAAAAAATTTTTTTTAGATCGAGGATGTACTAAAAAAATTTTTTTTAAATCGAGGATGTACTAAAAAAATTTTTTTTTAATCGAGGATGTACTAAAACAATTTTTTTAGATCGAGGATGTACTAAAAAATTTTTTTTAAATCGAGGATGTACTAAAAAAATTTGTTTTAGATCGAGGATGTACTAAAAAATTTTTTTTTGATCTAGGATGTACTAAAAAAATTTTTTTTAGATCGAGGATGTACTAAAACAATTTTTTTTAGATCGAGGATGTACTAAAAAAATTTTTTTAGATCGAGGATGTACTAAAAAAATTTTTTTTAGATCAAGGATGTACTAAAAAATTTTTTTTTAGATCGAGGATGTACTAAAAAAGTTTTTTTATAATGTGAGAAATTCTCACTAATGTATGGCTGTGATATTCGGAAAATTTACCGTTACCGTGATCGTATAAACTGTCTATCCTTGGCGCTGTTCTGTTTGCTACTGTTTTATTCGTTTTTTTTTTGAGAGTTCATTTTACCTAGTTCATTTAACGTTGCTCAAAAGCGATCTAGTGCAGTTGTTTCCCTAATATTTTCCACATTCCCGGCCACCAAAGAAGGAACTTCTTTCCATTATGGACATGTACTTTCATCCTTATCGAAATTGATACCTTCATATTCGAAATTCTGTTCGGCGGCACCTTGCTTCTATTGTTCTTCGTTGATCACTCAACCTGTGTTGTTTTGATTCTAGTTTGTTTACTTTTGCAAGTCTCGTAGTCCACCCGTTGAACACTCTTCGCCTGCTAAATTAGCAGCATCCGGCAAAATCGCAATTCCAGCTGTCGCTCTAACGATTCCCTTTCCTGCACCAGTGCGTAGTGTTACGACCCTAACTGCACCATCCTTTTCCTGGACGAAGCACCTTGATCCTACCCATCGGCCTTAAGGTTGGTGGCACATTGTCTTCTCTGATGCTTACCAATTGCCCTTCCTTTAACTGTACCGGTTTGGCAATCAGATGTTTTGCGCGGGCCCTGTAACTGCTGCAGGTATTCCGGATTTTGCCAACGCGACCAAATATTTTGCCGGTGTTTCTCCACCAAATCAAATTCCTCTTAAACTATTTGATCGTACCTGCCCTCTATCAACCTGAGGGAGTGACGCTAAATTTGACCCTACTAAGAAATGGCCTGCAGTGAGCGGTTCCATTATCGGACGGGTCATTTGATAGTGGAAGTAAAGGTCGACTGTATCGAGCTGTGCTAACAAATGTGCTCATTGCTTCCTGAATGAATTTCCACTGAATTTCATCGTTCGATTTCACGCTCGCGATTACTACACTTAAGCATCTGATCGATGCGATGAAGTTCGTGTGCAGCTTCCTTGAAAGTGTGTGTGGCGTTATCTGAGTGTAGTTCCACAATTTCTCAACCCCTGCGAGCCACAAAACGCCGTAGTGCTGCCAAGATGAACCGCACCTGGTTGCAAAAAACACACACACGAAAAGTCGCAATATATGCTTTTTCGTGGCGCGATTTGATGAATACTGGCCCACACAGTAGCCGATGCCACTCACCGATGTGAACGGCCGTGTTGGTGAAACCTGGTGAAACGATCGAAAGATCGGCTACGGACTGTTGTTACCAGTGTGGGTTTGGCCTTGAAGCATCGGTGACACATCGATGGAAGATGGATTTCGCCAGACTGCGTCAGACCAACTACCCAGAACCGTTGACGAAGCATAGAAAGTAGTAGTTCCGGACCAGCATGTAAGTATTTCTTGTGGTATGCTGCTGCTGCTAATAATGTTGCCGCATGATTTCCGGCTCGTCGATGAATGGCGACAACCACTTGCGATCTGCAGCCGATCCTCTGGCAACGAGTGAGCGGAACGGCTGGGCTAAGCGACACAATTGCAGCTCAGCTTTTTATTTTTGCATAGCACATCAGTGGCATTTTGTATTGTTTGCTGAGGGATTGCCCGCCTTCAAACACTTGATGAATCGACAAAGTTTGATGCAAGCAGAACATCGAGCAAATAGACTGCTGCTGAACTCGATCGTGGTTGCAACTGCAGCGAGATGTGAATTGAGTAACTGCGTTCTTTGTCGATTGATTCGATTTCTTCTATGGCAGGCAGGTTGTTTTGGCCACTCTTCTACCTTGCTACTCAGCCAGGCTGGCCCATGCCACCACCGAAGGCAAGCTTGTAATTGGTCGGGTTTCTGCTTGGATTTGTGCCACTCTATTTGCAACGAATGGCGTCCATCGTGTCGTGGTGGAGATTTCAGTCATTTGCGACTGACTTTCCGGAACAGTTGCATTCCCAAGCTTACTGCGCAAAGCTCGTAGTCTAGCGATTGCATTGGTGTTGCGATTTTGCTGCCAAAAGTTGTACCGATATCCGTTGCATCACTTTCCGCTCCGATGTAGCAGCAAGCGCCGTACGCTGGTTGCGAAGCATCAGAAAACACGTGCAACTGCACGCGCGTGTTGCTCCTTTGAGTGCTGCAAATCGAGGTATGCGTAGCGCACCAAGCAAGTGTACCGTGGAATGAAACGCCGTCCATTGCTTTCGGAGCTTTGTGATGGTGGCTCTAGCACTATCCCAGTCCCAAGGCTTCCCGTCCATTTGTCAATAGTATCGCCGCGGGTGGCAAATCGATTCGAAAACGCAACATATCCACCGCTGGTTCCCAAACCAGTCCCAACGTCGACACAAACTGGAGGATTTGGCCACGCATGTGTTGAAAGAACTGCCGGAATCTTCGGATGCAATGCCTGCTAGAGGTTTCGGTGCGTTGGATGCCCATGTTTTTTTTTTTCTAAGGAGAAGCCAGCAGCATTTAGCATTTCAGCGATTTGTTTGCGCATAGTAAGACGTCTGATAGTAAGTCGTCTACGTAGAGGTCGTTCAGCACCGCATTAACTGCTAGTGGGTGCTAGTGTTCGATGATCCATAGGCTATTTGACGGTTTGTAGCTGGTACTGGTTTGCATCGGTTGCCACAGGATCCTGTCTGCGAACTCTCTCGACGAATTTGATGGTACATTTTCTCCACCATCGCTGATATCCGGCGATACGCGCATGTGACCGAAAGCGTACAATGATTGAAAAACAGGTCATCTTGGATCACTGGCCCCACGAACAGTTTATCGTTTGAGTTTGAACCCCGATGACGTTTTACACGTGGCATCAAACACTCCTCTGACCTTGTGCTCGTCTCCTTTACCACCGCACGAGATGGGGCAGATGGTAATGCTCACAGGCATCATTGACCGGCATGTGGCCTAAACGCCTTCATGAATTTACTGTATTCTTCCTTCAGTGCAGGATTCGACCGCAACCTTCGTTCTACGGCGAGAAGTCGACGAGGACACTGGGATTATTATTGTTTTGCGGGTAAACAGAAAAAAATATCTGCCCGATGCATCTCTGGTCATGCAGTGGCCACGAAATGCTTCTCACAGGCATCCTCCTCAGTGGACAAGACACAGTCTCGGTTTCCCAGAAACGCTCCAGAATCGATTCCAGCGAAAGGTACTCACTCCGTTGGCAGCCAGAAGACACAACTGTGACCGCTGCGAATCACCCGACGATCTGTTTCCAGCTACGACCACCAACCGAATGGAGTCTCCACCAACCAGGGTTTCCCTCTGGCGAGCGATCGAAGCTCCCCATATCGTGTCACCGCCAATGGTGATGTCTATCGTGCCGGGAACAAAGCATGAGTGGCAAATTCGCCATTTTCCATGATGATGCGTCATGATCGGCAACGTTGGGAGTTCCATGAATGAAGAAGCCAAGATGAGCAGCTGCGAACTGCGAAGCATGCCCCGTTGGTTTCGAGATTCCACCGTTTGCTAATATCGGACCCCCTAAGCAGCTGTAGCGAATTGCCGATGCCCAAGATCGATACGTTGACCTTGAGCCCGAGTCGAGAAGTGCTCTTGGCTCATGCCCGTTTCCGTAGCCATCGACAATGTACAGCAGCACGTTTTTTTTTCCAAAAATACCATGCCGCGATTGCGCGTTTTGCACTGCCATAGCAACCGTTGAGTTTGGTGTCGGTAGTGTGTGTGTGTGTGTAGCAGTGTATTGTTGACGTTGGTGACACGTACGGCAGGAATAATTCGACTTGCAAGCCTTTGCTTGACGAGCAGCACTCAGGCAGCACTCAGGCACTCCCGACGCTGTTTTGTACGTCCTGCCCAGAAAATAGTGGGCAGCTTCGGAGAGCGTGACCGTCCACGCATCATTCAAGGGACACTGATAACTTATCACACCGAGCGGACCGAGGATCGCAAAGATGCTGCGGTTAGCGAACGACCGACGTGGAGGTGACTGTGCCGGCCACCTTTCTCGAACTCTCGACCGTATCACTCGCGAAATTGTTCGTTGATTTTAGGATTTGGACTTATGTGACTGTGTACCTGTCCCGCGTGAAGTGTACCGAATGCTTTTCCCACGCGAGGAGAGTAGCACGATCTAACCTCATGATCTACCGGGTCATTTAACTTCACCAACCCGCTCACATATCGCCGCAAATTCGTCCACTAGATTTCTTAGTTTGTCCACACACTCCGACTGCACACCGGGAAGATAGTGTAGTGTTACGATAGTATTCACGAACGAGTAAACGCGGATTGTCAATATCGTTTAGGAAGCGCGGCCCACGTCACGGTGTGTGCGCTCGAAAGGCAGTGCCGCATCTCCTTTCGGTGACGATAAAAAAACATTCGAGCTTTGTAATCGATGGAAGCTCCGGCAAAGCGTCGATCATCGGCAACTCGATCTTTGCGAAGACGAAGGTGTGGTGTATTTGGCCGTCCAAACGTCCAAACGTGCAAGAGGTCAACCCTGTAGTCTCGTTCACAGCACCTTCTTCCTTATGTTGATGTTTGCGAAAGAAAGATTTTTTTTGTTCCTGTACCGCTCTTCGATATTGATTCATCATTGATCCATAATGCATGACTCGATCGTCTCACTACTATCGTCGAGTTCCTCCAACTTCGCTATCGCGGCGAAGAAATCTGCATAGTGTCTTTCGAGGCCCTAATATTTTCGACGGCAATTCTCTTCTGAAGCTGAACGGGGCTTTAATCTTTTTGTCCATGGTATGAACGAGTAAACACAGCAGTAACACACGAAACGAAAACTTTGACGCAACATTTGAATCGCGATGGCGCACTATCGTCGGTCGTTGCCCTTGGTGCAGGGCGATACGTGATGGCGGTAAACGACGCGAACGATGCGTTGTTAGATTGGCTCTTGATGCAGAGCGATAAAAAAGGTAAACTTCCGAAATCACGATCCGGCTCGAAGGACAAAACTGTGAGAAATTCTCACTAATGTACTGGCTGTGATGCTCGGAAAATTCACCGTTACCGTGATCGTATAAACTGTCTATCCTCGGCGCTGTTCTGTTTGCTACTGTATTTATTCGTTTTTTTTTTTTTGAGAGTTCATTTTACCTAGTTCATTTTACCAAGTTCATTTTACGTTGCTCAAATGTGATCTCGTGCAGTTGTTTCCCTAATATTTTCCACAGATGTACTAAAAAAATTTTTTAGATCGAGGATGTACTAAAAAAATTTTTTTAGACCCAGGATGTACTAAAAAATTTTTTTTAGATCGAGGATGTACTAAAAAAATTTTTTTAGATCGAGGATGTACTAAAAAAATTTTTTTAGATCGAGGATGTACTAAAAAAATTTTTTTTAAATCGAGGATGTACTAAAAAAATTTTTTTAGATCGAGGATGTACTAAAAAAATTTTTTTTGATCGAGGATGTACTAAAAAAATTTTTTTAGATCGAGGATGTACTAAAAAAATTTTTTTCATATCAAGGATGTACTAAAAAAATTTTTTTAGATCGGGGATGTACTAAAAAAATTTTTTGTAGATCGAGGATGTACTAAAAAAATTTTTTTAGATCGAGGATGCACTAAAAAAATTTTTTTCAGGTCGAGGATGTACTAAAAAAATTTTTTTTAGATCGAGGATGTACTAAAAATATTTTTTTCATATCAAGGATGTACTAAAAAAATTTTTTTTGATCGAGGATGTACTAAAAAAATTTTTTTAGATCGAGGATGTACTAAAAAAATTTTTTTTAGATCGAGGATGTACTAAAAAATTTTTTTTTTGATCGAGGATGTACTAAAAAAAATTTTTTTTGAATCGAGGATGTACTAAAAAATTTTTTTTCATATCAAGGATGTACTAAAAACATTTTTTTTAGATCGAGGATGTACTAAAAAAATTTTTTTAGATCGAGGATGTACTAAAAAAATTTTTTTAGATCGAGGATGTACTAAAAAAAATTTTTTTATATCAAGGATGTACTAAAAAAATTTTTTTTAGATCGAGGATGTACTAAAAAATTTTTTTTTGATCTAGGATGTACCAAAAAAATTTTTTTTAGATCGAGGATGTACTAAAAAAATTTTTTTAGATCGAGGATGTACTAAAAAAATTTTTTTCATATCAAGGATGTACTAAAAAAAATTTTTTTTAGATCGAGGATGTACTAAAAAAATTTTTTTTTAACGAGGATGTGCTAAAAAAATTTTTTTCATATCAAGGATGTACTAAAAAAATTTTTTTCATATCAAGGATGTACTAAAAAAATTTTTTTTGATCTAGGATGTACTAAAAAAATTTTTTTTGATCTAGGATGTACTAAAAAAATTTTTTTTAGATCGAGGATGTACTAAAAAAATTTTTTTAGATCGAGGATGTACTAAAAAAATTTTTTTCATATCAAGGATGTACTAAAAAAATTTTTTTTAGATCGAGGATGTACTAAAAAAATTCTTTTTGATCGAGGATGTACTAAAAAAATTTTTTTCATATCAAGGATGTACTAAAAAAATTTTTTTTAGGTCGAGGATGTACTAAAAAAATTTTTTTAGATCTAGGATGTACTAAAAAAATTTTTTTAGATCGAGGATGTACTAAAAAAATTTTTCATATCAAGGATGTACTAAAAAAAATTTTTTAGATCGAGGATGTACTAAAAAATTTTTATTTGATCGAGGATGTACTAGAAAATTTTTTTAGATCGAGGATGTACTAAAAAAATTTTTTCATATCAAGGATGTACTAAAAAAATTTTTTTTAGATCGAGGATGTACTAAAAAAATTTTTTTAGATCGAGGATGTACTAAAAAAATTTTTTAAGATCGAGGATGTACTAGAAAAATTTTTTTTAAATCGAGGATGTACTAAAAAAATTTTTTTTTAGATCGAGGATGTACTAAAAAAAATTTTTTCATATCAAGGATGTACTAAAAAATTTTTTTTAGATCAAGGATGTACTAAAAAAAATTTTTTTTGATCGAGGATGTACTAAAAAAATTTTTTTCATATCGAGGATGTACTAAACAATTTTTTTTTAGATCGAGGATGTACTAAAAAAATTTTATTTAGATCAAGGATGTACTAAAAAAATTTTTTTTGATCGAGGATGTACTAAAAAAATTTTTTTTGATCGAGGATGTACTAAAAAAATTTTTTTAGATCGAGGATGTACTAAAAAAATTTTTTTTAGATCAAGGATGTACTAAACAAATTTTTTTAGATCGAGGATGTACTAAAAAAATTTTTTTAGATCGAGGATGTACTAAAAAAATTTTTTTTTAGATCGAGGATGTACTAAAAAAATTTTTTTAGATCGAGGATGTACTAAAAAAAATTTTTCATATCAAGGATGTACTAAAAAATTTTTTTTAGATCAAGGATGTACTAAAAAAAATTTTTTTTGATCGAGGATGTACTAAAAAAATTTTTTTCATATCGAGGATGTACTAAACAATTTTTTTTTAGATCGAGGATGTACTAAAAAAATTTTATTTAGATCAAGGATGTACTAAAAAAATTTTTTTTGATCGAGGATGTACTAAAAAAATTTTTTTTGATCGAGGATGTACTAAAAAAATTTTTTTAGATCGAGGATGTACTAAAAAAATTTTTTTTAGATCAAGGATGTACTAAACAAATTTTTTTAGATCGAGGATGTACTAAAAAAATTTTTTTAGATCGAGGATGTACTAAAAAAATTTTTTTTTAGATCGAGGATGTACTAAAAAAATTTTTTTAGATCGAGGATGTACTAAAAAAAATTTTTCATATCAAGGATGTACTAAAAAAATTTTTTTAGATCGAGGATGTACTAAAAAAATTTTTTTAGATCGAGGATGTACTAAAAAAATTTTTTTTAGATCAGAGATGTACTAAACAAATTTTTTTAGATCGAGGATGTACTAAAAAAATTTTTTTAGATCGAGGATGTACTAAAAAAATTTTTTTTTAGATCGAGGATGTACTAAAAAAATTTTTTTAGATCGAGGATGTACTAAAAAAAATTTTTCATATCAAGGATGTACTAAAAAAATTTTTTTAGATCGAGGATGTACTAAAAAAATTTTTTTAGATCGAGGATGTACTAAAAAAATTTTTTTTAGATCAAGGATGTACTAAACAAATTTTTTTAGATCGAGGATGTACTAAAAAAATTTTTTTAGATCGAGGATGTACTAAAAAAATTTTTTTTTAGATCGAGGATGTACTAAAAAAATTTTTTTAGATCGAGGATGTACTAAAAAAAATTTTTCATATCAAGGATGTACTAAAAAAATTTTTTTTAGATCGAGGATGTACTAAAAAAATTTTTTTAGATCGAGGATGTACTAGAAAAATTTTTTTCATATCAAGGATGTACTAACAAAATTTAACTAGATCGAGGATGTACTAAAAAATTTTTTTAGATCGAGGATGTACTAAAAAATTTTTTTTAGATCGAGGATGTACTAAAAAAATTTTTTTAGATCGAGGATGTACTAAAAAAATTTTTTTCATATCAAGGATGTACTAAAAAAAATTTTTTTTAGATCGAGGATGTACTAAAAAAATTTTTTTTTAACGAGGATGTGCTAAAAAAATTTTTTTCATATCAAGGATGTACTAAAAAAATTTTTTTCATATCAAGGATGTACTAAAAAAATTTTTTTTAGATCGAGGATGTACTAAAAAAATTTTTTTTGATCTAGGATGTACTAAAAAAATTTTTTTTAGATCGAGGATGTACTAAAAAAATTTTTTTAGATCGAGGATGTACTAAAAAAATTTTTTTCATATCAAGGATGTACTAAAAAAATTTTTTTTAGATCGAGGATGTACTAAAAAAATTCTTTTTGATCGAGGATGTACTAAAAAAATTTTTTTCATATCAAGGATGTACTAAAAAAATTTTTTTTAGGTCGAGGATGTACTAAAAAAATTTTTTTAGATCTAGGATGTACTAAAAAAATTTTTTTAGATCGAGGATGTACTAAAAAAATTTTTCATATCAAGGATGTACTAAAAAAAATTTTTTAGATCGAGGATGTACTAAAAAATTTTTATTTGATCGAGGATGTACTAGAAAATTTTTTTAGATCGAGGATGTACTAAAAAAATTTTTTCATATCAAGGATGTACTAAAAAAATTTTTTTTAGATCGAGGATGTACTAAAAAAATTTTTTTAGATCGAGGATGTACTAAAAAAATTTTTTAAGATCGAGGATGTACTAGAAAAATTTTTTTTAAATCGAGGATGTACTAAAAAAATTTTTTTTTAGATCGAGGATGTACTAAAAAAAATTTTTTCATATCAAGGATGTACTAAAAAATTTTTTTTAGATCAAGGATGTACTAAAAAAAATTTTTTTTGATCGAGGATGTACTAAAAAAATTTTTTTCATATCGAGGATGTACTAAAAAATTTTTTTTTAGATCGAGGATGTACTAAAAAAATTTTATTTAGATCAAGGATGTACTAAAAAAATTTTTTTTGATCGAGGATGTACTAAAAAAATTTTTTTTGATCGAGGATGTACTAAAAAAATTTTTTTAGATCGAGGATGTACTAAAAAAATTTTTTTTAGATCAAGGATGTACTAAACAAATTTTTTTAGATCGAGGATGTACTAAAAAAATTTTTTTAGATCGAGGATGTACTAAAAAAATTTTTTTTTAGATCGAGGATGTACTAAAAAAATTTTTTTAGATCGAGGATGTACTAAAAAAAATTTTTCATATCAAGGATGTACTAAAAAAATTTTTTTAGATCGAGGATGTACTAAAAAAATTTTTTTAGATCGAGGATGTACTAAAAAAATTTTTTTTAGATCAAGGATGTACTAAACAAATTTTTTTAGATCGAGGATGTACTAAAAAAATTTTTTTAGATCGAGGATGTACTAAAAAAATTTTTTTTTAGATCGAGGATGTACTAAAAAAATTTTTTTAGATCGAGGATGTACTAAAAAAAATTTTTCATATCAAGGATGTACTAAAAAAATTTTTTTTAGATCGAGGATGTACTAAAAAAATTTTTTTAGATCGAGGATGTACTAGAAAAATTTTTTTCATATCAAGGATGTACTAACAAAATTTAACTAGATCGAGGATGTACTAAAAAATTTTTTTAGATCGAGGATGTACTAAAAAAATTTTTTTAGATCGAGGATGTACTAAAAAAATTTTTTTAGATCGAGGATGTACTAGAAAAATTTTTTTTAAATCGAGGATGTACTAAAAAAAAATTTTTTCATATCAAGGATGTACTAAAAAATTTTTTTTGGATCGAGGATGTACTAAAAAAATTTTTTTTAGATCGAGGATGCACTGAAAAAATTTTTTTAGATCGAGGATGTACTAAAAAAATTTTTTTTAGATCGAGGATGTACTAAAAAAAATTTTTTCATATCAAGGATGTACTAAAAAAATTTTTTTTAGATCGAGGATGTACTAAAAAATTTTTTTTTGATCGAGGATGTACTGAAAAAATTTTTTTTAGATCGAGGATGTACTAAAAAAAATTTTTTCATATCAAGGATGTACTAAAAAAATTTTTTTTAGATCGAGGATGTAGTAAAAAATTTTTTTTTGATCGAGGATGTACTGAAAAAATTTTTTTTAGATCGAGGATGTACTAAAAAAATTTTTTTAGATCGAGGATGTACTAAAAAAAATTTTTTAGATCGAGGATGTACTAAAAAAATTGTTTTTAGATCGAGGATGTACTAGAAAAATTTGTTTTAAATCGAGGATGTACTAGAAATTTTTTTTTTCAATCGAGGATGTACTAAAAAAATTTTTTTTGATCGAGGATGTACAAAAAAAATTTTTTTAGATCGAGGAAGTACTATAAAATTTTTTTTTAGATCGAGGATGTACTAAAAAAATTTTTTTCATATCAAGGATGTACTAAAAAAATTTTTTTTAGATCGAGGATGTACTAAAAAAATTTTTTAGATCAAGGATGTACTAAAAAAATTTTTTTTGATCGAGGATGTACTAAAAAATTTTTTTTCGATCGAGGATGTACTAAAAAATTTTTTTTCGATCGAGGATGTACTAAAAAAATTTTTTTTGATCGAGGTTGTACTAAAAAAATTTTTTTAGATCGAGGATGTACTAAAAAAATTTTTTTAGATCGAGGATGTACTAAAAAAATTTTTTTAGATCGAGGATGTACTAAAAAAAATTTTTTCATATCAAGGATGTACTAAAAAATTTTTTTTTAGATCGAGGATGTACTAAAAAATTTTTTTTGATCGAGGATGTACTAAAAAGATTTTTTTTGATCGAGGATGTACTAAAAAAATTTTTTTCATATCAAGGATGTACTAAAAAAATTTTTTTTAGATCGAGGATGTACTAAAAAAATTTTTTTTGATCTAGGATGTACTAAAAAAAATTTTTTCATATCAAGGATGTATCAAACAAATTTTTTTTAGATCAAGGATGTACTAAAAAAATTTTTTTTGATCGAGGATGTACTAAAAAAATTTTTTTCATATCAAGGATGTACTAAAAAATTTTTTTTTAGATCGAGGATGTACTAAAAAATTTTTTTTGATCGAGGATGTACCAAAAAAATTTTTTTAGATCGAGGATGTACTTAAAAAAAAATTTTTCTTATCAAGGATGTACTAAAAAAATTTTTTTTAGATCGAGGATGTACTAAAAAAATTTTTTTTAGATCGAGGATGTACTAAAAAAATTTTTTTAGATCGAGGATGTACTAAAAAAAATTTTTCATATCAAGGATGTACTAAAAAATTTTTTTTTAGATCGAGGATGTACTAAAAAATTTTTTTTGATCGAGGATGTACTAAAAAAATTTTTTTCATATCGAGGATGTACTAAAAAAATTTTTTTTAGATCGAGGATGTACTAAAAAAATTTTTTTTGATCGAGGATGTACTAAAAAATTTTTTTAGATCGAGGATGTACTAAAAAAATTTTTTCATATCAAGGATGTACTAAAAAAATTTTTTTAGATCGAGGATGTACTAAAAAAATTTTTTTTGATCGAGGATGTACTAAAAAAAATTTTTTAGATCGAGGATGTACTAAAAAAATTGTTTTTAGATCGAGGATGTACTAGAAAAATTTGTTTTAAATCGAGGATGTACTAGAAATTTTTTTTTTCAATCGAGGATGTACTAAAAAAATTTTTTTTGATCGAGGATGTACAAAAAAAATTTTTTTAGATCGAGGAAGTACTATAAAATTTTTTTTTAGATCGAGGATGTACTAAAAAAATTTTTTTCATATCAAGGATGTACTAAAAAAATTTTTTTTAGATCGAGGATGTACTAAAAAAATTTTTTAGATCAAGGATGTACTAAAAAAATTTTTTTTGATCGAGGATGTACTAAAATAATTTTTTTTCGATCGAGGATGTACTAAAAAATTTTTTTTCGATCGAGGATGTACTAAAAAAATTTTTTTAGATCGAGGATGTACTAAAGAAATTTTTTCATATCAAGGATGTACTAAAAAAATTTTTTTTAGATCGAGGATGTACTAAAAAAATTTTTTTTGATCGAAGATGTACTAAAAAAAATTTTTTAGATCGAGGATGTACTAAAAAAATTGTTTTTAGATCGAGGATGTACTAGAAAAATTTGTTTTAAATCGAGGATGTACTAGAAATTTTTTTTTTCAATCGAGGATGTACTAAAAAAATTTTTTTTGATCGAGGATGTACAAAAAAAATTTTTTTAGATCGAGGAAGTACTATAAAATTTTTTTTTAGATCGAGGATGTACTAAAAAAATTTTTTTCATATCAAGGATGTACTAAAAAAATTTTTTTTAGATCGAGGATGTACTAAAAAAATTTTTTAGATCAAGGATGTACTAAAAAAATTTTTTTTGATCGAGGATGTACTAAAAAAATTTTTTTTCGATCGAGGATGTACTAAAAAATTTTTTTTCGATCGAGGATGTACTAAAAAAATTTTTTTTGATCGAGGTTGTACTAAAAAAATTTTTTTAGATCGAGGATGTACTAAAAAAATTTTTTTAGATCGAGGATGTACTAAAAAAATTTTTTTAGATCGAGGATGTACTAAAAAAAATTTTTTCATATCAAGGATGTACTAAAAAATTTTTTTTTAGATCGAGGATGTACTAAAAAATTTTTTTTGATCGAGGATGTACTAAAAAGATTTTTTTTGATCGAGGATGTACTAAAAAAATTTTTTTCATATCAAGGATGTACTAAAAAAATTTTTTTTAGATCGAGGATGTACTAAAAAAATTTTTTTTGATCTAGGATGTACTAAAAAAAATTTTTTCATATCAAGGATGTATCAAACAAATTTTTTTTAGATCAAGGATGTACTAAAAAAATTTTTTTTGATCGAGGATGTACTAAAAAAATTTTTTTCATATCAAGGATGTACTAAAAAATTTTTTTTTAGATCGAGGATGTACTAAAAAATTTTTTTTGATCGAGGATGTACCAAAAAAATTTTTTTAGATCGAGGATGTACTTAAAAAAAAATTTTTCTTATCAAGGATGTACTAAAAAAATTTTTTTTAGATCGAGGATGTACTAAAAAAATTTTTTTTAGATCGAGGATGTACTAAAAAAATTTTTTTAGATCGAAGATGTACTAAAAAAAATTTTTCATATCAAGGATGTACTAAAAAATTTTTTTTTAGATCGAGGAAGTACTAAAAAATTTTTTTTGATCGAGGATGTACTAAAAAAATTTTTTTCATATCGAGGATGTACTAAAAAAATTTTTTTTAGATCGAGGATGTACTAAAAAAATTTTTTTTGATCGAGGATGTACTAAAAAAATTTTTTTAGATCGAGGATGTACTAAAAAAATTTTTTCATTTCAAGGATGTACTAAAAGAATTTTTTTTTGATCGAGGATGTACTAAAAAAATTTTTTTAGATCGAGGATCTACTAAAAAAATTTTTTTAGATTGAGGATGTACTAAAAAAATTTTTTTTAGATCGAGGATGTACTAAAAAAATTTTTTTTGATCGAGGATGTACTAAAAAATTTTTTTTAGATCGAGGATGTACTAAAAAAAATTTTTTCATATCAAGGATGTACTAAAAAATTTTTTTTTTAGATCGAGGATGTACTAAAAAATTTTTTTTGATCGAGGATGTACTAAAAAGATTTTTTTTGATCGAGGATGTACTAAAAAAATTTTTTTCATATCAAGGATGTACTAAAAAAATTTTTTTTAGATCGAGGATGTACTAAAAAAATTTTTTTTGATCTAGGATGTACCAAAAAAAAATTTTTTCATATCAAGGATGTATCAAACAAATTTTTTTTAGATCAAGGATGTACTAAAAAAATTTTTTTTGATCGAGGATGTACTAAAACAATTTTTTTCATATGAAGGATGTACTAAAAAAATTTTTTTTAGATCGAGGATGTACTAAAAAAATTTTTTTTAGATCGAGGATGTACTAAAAAAATTTTTTTAGATCGAAGATGTACTAAAAAAAATTTTTCATATCAAGGATGTACTAAAAAATTTTTTTTTAGATCGAGGATGTACTAAAAAATTTTTTTTGATCGAGGATGTACTAAAAAAATTTTTTTCATATCGAGGATGTACTAAAAAAATTTTTTTTAGATCGAGGATGTACTAAAAAAATTTTTTTTGATCGAGGATGTACTAAAAAAATTTTTTTAGATCGAGGATGTACTAAAAAAATTTTTTCATTTCAAGGATGTACTAAAAGAATTTTTTTTTGATCGAGGATGTACTAAAAAAATTTTTTTAGATCGAGGATCTACTAAAAAAATTTTTTTTAGATTGAGGATGTACTAAAAAAAATTTTTTTAGATCGAGGATGTACTAAAAAAATTTTTTTTGATCGAGGATGTACTAAAAAATTTTTTTTAGATCGAGGATGTACTAAAAAATTTTTTTTTAGATCGAGGATGTACTAAAAAAATTGGTAAAAATGTATTTAAGCCCTCGTCCGACAGCATGGGTTGGTTTCTGGGGAAATATACGCCTATTGGTATGCAATCTCATATCTTGACAGCATTTTCAATTGCGCTAGCAGATAGTTTTTGTTTTCAACTAGATCAAACATACTATAGCTGATTTATTCAAGTACACATTATTCAATTTGGCCGTTGATAGTAAAAATAATTTGTTTAAATCAAAACAACTAGCTACGTTGTGAATTGTTATTGCTAACCGTTCGTTGTAAATTTTAGTTGCGTGGAATAATATTTTGGAATGATTTTAATGTATCTTTTTTATTTCATAGAAAAATTAACCAAAAATGGGTGAGAAAACAAAAAGCACTATAGTAAGACGGTTAAGGTTTGCTTGCGTAATTATTTAAATATCATACTTTTAAGTGGAAGGGGTACACAATTATTGTTGATGATATATTTGTTTTTAATTTGATCAATTTAAAGCATGGTATTCATGCACCAGTTCAACGCGATTATTGATTGTTTTGATTTTGTTTGAATCATAACAATATTTTCATCACAAAACATTCGTCGTTTGCTATAATCGCATAATAAAATAAATTGGAATGATTTTAATGTATTTTTTTAAATTTCGTAGAAAAAGAAACTATAATAAACACTGCCCTAATGAGACGATTAAGGTTAGCTTGCGTCGTTCTGCTGGTTTCGGAAAATTGAAATGCTATTAAATTGATAAACAAATCAACAAGCTCTAGAAATAGTTTTACATTCTGCAACAAAAACTATTAAATTTGTAAAATAATTAATTTTGTAGTTGTTAATATTAAATGAGTGAATTATAGTACCCGTTTGGTTCCCCACGAATAATCATTTTATTGCTTCAGTAGTTGAGCAAAGGCTGCATGTGTGGAGAAGATCAGTAAACTACACATAGTTTTATGCAAGGCGATTCGATTCAATATCATTTGTGTCTGCATCGTCTGTCATCATGTGATTTAATGGTATAAACAGCTATTTTTAAAAAATGGAAATATGTTTCGTTCTAGTTCTATTCCAGTTAATTTGTGTACATCCTAAAACGGACTTTGCGGGCTAGGTCGTCCGATTCTATTCTAATAAAGGGAACCATCCCAACGGAGCCTGTGCGAGTCTAATTCGCTGCACGACGGTGAGAATGGTCCTCGTGTAGAAAATGGTCCTCGAGGTTTCCACTCGTGAGTCGTAGATGGCCCTCTTTAGCGCCAGGTTGTAATTCGTGAAGTTCCATAAATTTCGTGTTGGGAAAGTGTACCTCCTGAAAGAAATAATTTATAAGCATCGATTCACACTCGGTGCCAAACAAATGGGTACGATCGTTTTACTCCCGATCCTGGTACATCCTGGATCCTCATACTTACATCCTGGTTTGCACATTTATTATTATAAGGCAGGAATCTGCGTACACCTGTACGTTGTTGTGCGTTGTTGCAGGTCATCGTTTACATCTTCCTAAAATATAGCTTTCCTGTTATTAGTATATACATTAGGCATTTGATGTAAGAATACACTTTTGCCTTCTGTATACTCCAGCTGGCACCACGTGGAGGTCGGAAAGTATTAGCCAACCAAAAACTAGCAAAAAAAAAGCATTAGTTATAAGCACAAAATTAGAGCGACAAACTTAAACCCATACTTAATTCACATTAATAAGCTCCATTAGAGCAGCAAATGTGTTGGCATGCGTTCTACGAAAAGCATGCTCCGCTAAGTATTGATTAAAAATTTGTTGCTCTGTTGGTTGAGCCACCGCCAAAGATTTTCTACATCTTGAGTATGCATAAGTGAATCAGAAGGCTTCACGAAGCTAACCTGAGTGGTTAACAGCGACATGGTCGTTGATTATGCCGGTTAAAACTTCGGTATTTCTGCGTTCTACGAGCACCAGAAATATCTCCTTTGTTTCCCGACAAATGACCCTCCCACCAACGACTCTTTGGGGAAGGCATTCATGCGGCCTCGGTTGTACTTACGTGTTGTAGATTTTGGTCTCGTCTATCTCCGGTCCTCCAATCGGTGAATCGTTGTTTGGTTCCATCAGCAACTCCGTCCGACTTTCGCCGAAGAGCTTCCGCACTGTGCCAAGGGGTCACTTCAGCTTCTTTTGCTGCAGTTTTAGCTCCGACTCCGGTGCTCCACATGTAGAGCAAAATCATTCCCTGTTTCAGGGAGTAACGGGTGCCTTCGAAAAATGACTGTCAACGCACGGATCTTTCGGCGTTCTGGCAACCACGTTTTCAGATGTTTCCACACAACCCACACCGCATCTGCAAAATAAATTTACAAGATTACAAACACACGTAACCTGTTTCTTTGCGTAGTACTGTGCACGTACTAAAGTCACACTAACAATTATTCGGGCTATCTAGTTTACTTACCTGTCTCCGTTCCGAACACCTGTTCTAAGGAGCATCGCTGCTCATTTGGCTGCTCCGCAGGATGCCTTTGTCAGTCAGCCAAAGGACGGAGCTGACGGGATTCGTGAAGTGACTCAGAACTGTTGCAAAGGACTCTCTTTCCAGTATTTTTAATCACTTGTGTAATCGATGTTTGCTATACCGAGTAGTGTCGCTGTAGAAACCAGCGTCTGGCCAGGCCTGATGGAGAAGAGGGAGTTGTCCGAGAAGAGTGCGGTGACAATATAAAACCTGACTTGCTCACTTCACCTGTGCCGTTTATTCATACGCTTCCCGATACTAACTGATCGTAGACATTGTGTTCCCGGGATCCCTCGATACCTACTTGGCCCTCTCGGGGCCTTGCTAACGATCTTGCTTACAAAGGTATAATAATTTTAACCTACGGTGCAGAGTGTTGTGTGATCGCACGATCGCATAGACGACACTTCTGCTTAATGCTTACGTCTCAGATTGCCAGACTACGAGGCGACGATGACCGCTTCACCCCTTACACTTATTTGAATCAATTGAATCTCACGCACGCCAGTCCTCAGCCCCGAAATGGTACGGCCGGTGAGAAAGAGGGACCTATTTATTTTGGCCCCGTCAGATCTACGAGTTGACTCGAATGGTGATGTGGGCAATCGAGACTATGCATTCTGTTAAAGAACGGGGAACTCTCTTGGGAACTGAATGCACGTCTTTAGCCAACGCTTGAGAGCAAACAGTGGTAGCATCTTGGCGATTTTCTTCAGTCATTCCGTCCATTCTCGGATCGTTTTATCAGCAGTGGCTGACTATGCCCCAATTCAGTTTTAGTGACTTTGATCTTGAGCTTGAGCTAGACGATTGGGTGGACAGGGAATACATTTGCTTTGGTTTTGTATCACTCGTGGATCACACCTCTTTTTTTTTCTCCAGTCAAACCATTCAGTGTCCTCCGGTTGACGTATCCATCGTGCCTGTGTGGAAAAACCCATCTTCTCCATTATTGCCTCTGTGGCTCCCAATTTTTATGCTTCTGCTGTCGACCCGTCTTTACGCCGTCTCTCAATGCCTCATTCTCTACTTCGTCCAGCATATTCGTAGCGTAAGTCAATCGCTACTTCGTTGATATCCTCCGTAACGCCAAGTGGTCGGTTCGGGTGGAGGGTTATTCCTTCAAGCCATGGTGTAAATTCATTCGTACATCATGTGCTCACATACGTTGTAATCCATTCCCCACTCCGGAGCTATTCTTTGGACGCAATGCATCGCCGCCATCGGTCTTGGCCCACACGTACATCAAAAGGCAATGCATGCTCAACCCATCGACGCGGAAAAACCCATCGCCAGCCCCGACCGCGGTTCCCTGTATTCTTCCAAGTTCTCACCAACAGCCCCCTTTCAAACTAACAACAATAAAATTTGCCCTTCCATAGCTCTCTAGCACCAGCGCGCGCACGTGTGGCAAAGGACCGGTGGTGGTACCTGAGCTGAAATCGACAAAGCATATGTGGGGGACAGTACACGCCGGCGGGAGGAAATGAACCCAAAATGCGAAGAAACCGAAAATGAAAGAACATAGAAAAATAATGCAACGCCCCTAGACAAAATCGGTAGGGCGGAGCATATCGAATTTTATGACGCATATTTTTTTGTTGTTGCACCGGACCGGACGTCCGGTTCCGATCACCTCGACAGCCAGCGCTCAACTGACGTGAGAGAATTTTCGAGTGACTTATGAAGCAAGAATCGGAAATGTTACATTTCCGATGAGACGTTCGACAAGGCTGTTTCGATGAGTCGAAATTTTGAGTATCCCATACATTTCGTGAGTTCCACCGCTGCTTGGGGCTGTTTACGTGGCTGTTCCGTGCTTACGTTTGCGTTCGCTCCCCCTAGCCAATGAGCACACAAACTTGCATGTACGAATGCCATGTACGAAATCATTTAATGGAAAATAGCTGATTTACCCGATTTTGTTTTATCGTCCTAGTTTAAGGCAACATTTCAGGGGCAAGGATTGTTACGAATCAAGGTCGTAGTTTAATCTTTGAAGCATCTATTCAACTGCTTTCTCATTGTTTTTGAATTCAATCCATTTGTTCTGTTGCCAGCTTCATCTTTAGCAATGTTCTATTTCTCTTAGCTCAACTTTCTCTGTTGCTGTTGAAACAACGTTATACAATAGGTGTGAATCCTTACTTTTTTAAACTATGAACTGAACTCTACACTTCCAACCTTATCTTATTTGTATGCTATACATCCGCCATTTCGAAACATTACTATTCTTTTGGATTATTTATCATCGATTTTACTCGATTCGTTTATCAAATCTGGCTGAAGGGTTTGAAAATTTCGCATTTAACGGCCCATCGTAAAACATGCTCATCCTAGCCCGATATCTTAAGCTCATTCAGCGATTTTTAAGGCACTAGTGAACGGAACTCTCGGATGATGTTTGTTATCATTTTTTCTCTTTCACTATTTTCTGTCTCTGTCTCTTTCTCTTTTGCTTCCTTTTTATTTTCTATTCGCTTACTCTTATTTCGTCACCTACGCGCGCCCGGAAACAATTTTCCTTTTCCCCTGGCATTTTTGACTTTTATTGCTGTTCCTATTAAAAACATAACCCGTGTTCTTAGTCATTGCTCTTTGTAATCTTAATTTAAGTTTTTTTACAACAAACAATATTTCAACGCAACTCAACTCAATGATAAAAAAATGAAATATTATTTAATATGTGCACAGCGTTATTATCACTTATATACTGAAGAATATATTTACTGTTATTTTGGAAACGGCAATACCTTTACCCTCCATGATTTAATAGTCCCTCGTTTCAAAGAATGAAACGAATGAAGGATGTACTAAAAAAAAATTTTTCATATCAAGGATGTACTAAAAAAATTTTTTTTAGATCTAGGATGTACTAAAAAAATTTTTTTTAGATCGAGGATGTACTAAAAAAATGTTTTTTAGACCGAGGATGTACTAAAAAAATTTTTTTTGAAATCGAGGATGTACTAAAAAATTTTTTTTAGATCGAGGATGTACTAAAAAATTTTTTTTTAGATCGAGGATGTACTAAAAAAATTTTTTTAGATCGAGGATGTACTAAAAAAATTTTTTTTGAAATCGAGGATGTACTAAAAAATTTTTTTTAGATCGAGGATGTCCTAAAAAAATTTTTTTTAGATCGAGGATGTACTAAAAAAATTTTTTCATATCAAGGATGTACTAAAAAAATTTTTTTAGATCGAGGATGTACTAAAAAAATTTTTTTTAAATCGAGGATGTACTAAAAAAATTTTTTTAGATCTAGGATGTACTAAAAAATTTTTTTTAGATCGAGGATGTACAAAAAAATTTTTTTTTAAATCGAGGATGTACTAAAAAAATTTTTTTAGATCGAGGATGTACTAAAAAAATTTTTTTAGATCGAGGATGTACTAAAAAAATTTTTTTAGATCGAGGATGTACTAAAAAAAATTGTTTAGATCGAGGATGTACTAAAAAAAATTTTTTTCATATCGAGGATGTACTAAAAAATTTTTTTTAGATCGAGGATGTACTAAAAAATTTTTTTTTGATCGAGGATGTACTAAAAAAAATGTTTTTGATCGAGGATGTACTAAAAAAATTTTTTTGATCGAGGATGTACTAAAAAAATTTTTTTCATATCGAGGATGTACTAAAAAAATTTTTTTTAGATCGAGGATGTACTAAAAAAATTTTTTTAAGATCGAGGATGTACTAAAAAAATTTTTTTAGATCGAGGATGTACTAAAAAAAATTGTTTAGATCGAGGATGTACTAAAAAAAATTTTTTTCATATCGAGGATGTACTAAAAAATTTTTTTTAGATCGAGGATGTACTAAAAAATTTTTTTTTGATCGAGGATGTACTAAAAAAATTTTTTTTGATCGAGGATGTACTAAAAAAATTTTTTTCATATCGAGGATGTACTAAAAAAATTTTTTTTAGATCGAGGATGTACTAAAAAAATTTTTTTAGATCAAGGATGTACTAAAAAAATTTTTTTTAGATCGAGGATGTACTAAAAAAATTTTTTTAAGATCGAGGATGTACTAAAAAAATTTTTTTAGATCGAGGATGTACTAAAAAAAATTGTTTAGATCGAGGATGTACTAAAAAAAATTTTTTTCATATCGAGGATGTACTAAAAAATTTTTTTTAGATCGAGGATGTACTAAAAAATTTTTTTTTGATCGAGGATGTACTAAAAAAAATGTTTTTGATCGAGGATGTACTAAAAAAATTTTTTTTAGATCGAGGATGTACTAAAAAAATTTTTTTAGATCGAGGATGTATTAAAAAATTTTTTTTTGGATCGAGGATGTACTAAAAAATTTTTTTTGATCGAGGATGTACTAACAAAATTTTTTTAGATGGAGGATGTACTAAACATTTTTTTTTTAGATCGAGGATGTACTAAAAAAATTTTTTTCATATCAAGGATGTACTAAAAAAATTTTTTCATATCAAGGATGTACTAAAAAAATTTTTTTTAGATCGAGGATGTACTAAAAAAATTTTTTTAGATCTAGGATGTACTAGAAAATTTTTTTTTAAATCGAGGATGTATTAAAAAAATTTTTTTTAGATCGAGGATGTACTAAAAAACTTTTTTTTTGGATCGAGGATGTACTAAAAAAAATTTTTAGATCGAGGATGTACTAAAAAAATTTTTTTAGATCGAGGATGTACTAAAAAAAATTTTTTCATAGCAAGGATGTACTAAAAAAATTTTTTTTAGATCGAGGATGTACCAAAAAAATTTTTTTTGATCAAGGATGTACTAAAAAAATTTTTTTAGATCGAGGATGTACTAAAAAAATTTTTTTAGATCGAGGATGTACTAAAAAAAATTTTTAGATCGAGGATGTACTAAAAAATTTTTTTTAGATCGAGGATGTACTAAAAAAATTTTTTTTAGATCGAGGATGTACTAAAAAAATTTTTTTTAGATCGAGGATGTACTAAAAAAAATTTTTAGATCGAGGATGTACTAAAAAAATTTTTTTAGATCGAGGATGTACTAAAAAAAATTTTTTCATATCAAGGATGTACTAAAAAAATTTTTTTAGATCGAGGATGTACTAAAAAAATTTTTTTCATATCAAGGATGTACTAAAAAAATTTTTTTTAGATCGAGGATGTACTAAAAATTTTTTTTAGATCGAGGATGTACTAAAAAAATTTTTTTTAGATCGAGGATGTACTAAAAAAATTTTTTTTAGATCGAGGATGTACTAAAAATTTTTTTTTGATCGAGGATGTACTAAAAAAATTTTTTTTAGATCGAGGATGTACTAAAAAAATTTTTTTAGAACGAGGATGTACTAAAAAAATTTTTTTCATATCAAGGATGTACTAAAAAATTTTTTTAGATCGAGGATGTACTAAAAAATTTTTTTTTAGATCGAGGATGTACTAAAAAAATTCTTTTAAGATCAAGGATGTACTAACAAAAATTTTTTCATATCAAGGATGTACTAAAAAAATTTTTTTAGATCGAGGATGTACTAAAAAAATTTTTTTCATATCAAGGATGTACTAAAAAAATTTTTTTTAGATCGAGGATGTACTAAAAATTTTTTTTAGATCGAGGATGTACTAAAAAAATTTTTTTTAGATCGAGGATGTACTAAAAAAATTTTTTTTAGATCGAGGATGTACTAAAAATTTTTTTTTGATCGAGGATGTACTAAAAAAATTTTTTTTAGATCGAGGATGTACTAAAAAAATTTTTTTAGAACGAGGATGTACTAAAAAAATTTTTTTCATATCAAGGATGTACTAAAAAATTTTTTTAGATCGAGGATGTACTAAAAAATTTTTTTTTAGATCGAGGATGTACTAAAAAAATTCTTTTAAGATCAAGGATGTACTAACAAAAATTTTTTTAGATCGAGGATGTACTAAAAAAATTTTTTTAGATCGAGGATGTACTAAAAAAATTTTTTTCATATCAAGCATGTACTAAAAAAATTTTTATAGATCGAGGATGTACTAAAAAAATTTTTTTAGACCGAGGATGTACTAAAAATTTTTTTTTAAATCGAGGATGTACTAAAAAAATTTTTTTAGATCGAGGATGTACTAAAAAAATTTTTTTTAGATCGAGGATGTACTAAAAAAATTTTTTTAGATCGAGGATGTACTAAATAAATTTTTTTTTAGATCGAGGATGTAATAAAAATATTTTTTTTGATCGAGGATGTACTAAAAAAATTTTTTTAGATCGAGGATGTACTGAAAAAATTTTTTTCATATCAAGGATGTACTAAAAAAATTTTTTTCATATCAAGGATGTACTAAAAAATTTTTTTTTAGATCGAGGATATACTAAAAAAATTTTTTCATATCAAGGATGTACTAAAAAAATTTTTTTTAGATCGAGGATGTACTAAAAAAATTTTTTTTAGATAGAGGATGTACTAGAAAAATTTTTTTTAAATCGAGGATGTACTAAAAAAATTTTTTTAGATCGAGGATGTACTAAAAAATTTTTTTAGATCGAGGATGTACTAAAAAAATTTTTTTTAGATCGAGGATGTAATAAAAATATTTTTTTTTGATCGAGGATGTACTAAAAAAATTTTGTTAGATCGAGGATGTACTAAAAAAATTTATTTTGGATCGAGGATGTACTAAAAAATTTTTTTAGATCGAGGATGTACTAAAAAAATTTATTTTAGATCGAGGATGTACTAAAAAAATTTTTTTTAGATCGAGGATGTACTATAAAAATTTTTTTTGATCGAGGATGTACTAAAAAAATTTTTTTGATCGAGGATGTACTAAAAAAAATTTTTCATATCAAGGATGTACTAAAAAATTTTTTTTTTAGATCGAGGATGTACTAAAAAAATTTTTTTTGATCGAGGATGTACTAAAAAAATTTTTTTAGATCGAGGATGTACTAAAAAAATTTTTTTTGATCGAGGATGTACTAAAAAAATTTTTTTCATATCAAGGATGTACTAAAAAAATTTTTTTTAGATCGAGGATGTACTAAAAAAATTTTTTTAGATCGAGCATGTACTAAAAAAAATTTTTTCATATCAAGGATGTACTAAACAAATTTTTTTAGATCGAGGATGTACTAAAAAAATTTTTTTTAGATCGAGGATGTACTAAAAAAATTTTTTTTGATCGAGGATGTACTAAAAAAATTTTTTTAGATCGAGGATGTACTAAAAAATTTTTTTGTAGATCGAGGATGTACTAAAAAAATTTTTTTCATATCAAGGATGTACTAAAAAAAAATTTTTTAGATCGAGGATGTACTAAAAAAATTTTTTTAGATCGAGGATGTACTAAAAAAATTTTTTTTGATCGAGGATGTACAAAAAAGATTTTTTTTAGATCGAGGATGTACCAAAAAAATTTTTTTAGATCGAGGATGTACTAAAAAAATTTTTTTAGATCGAGGATGTACTTAAAAAATTTTTTTAGATCGAGGATGTACTAAAAAAATTTTTTTTCATATCAAGGATGTGCTAAAAAAGTTTATTTAGATCGAGGATGTACTAAACAAATTTTTTTTAGATCGAGGATGTACTACAAAAATTTTTTTTGATCGAGGATGTACTAAAAAAATTGTTTATAGATCGAGGATGTACTAAAAAAATTTGTTTTGATCGAGGATGTACTAAAAAAATTTTTTTAGATCGAGGATGTACTTTAAAAATTATTTCTAGATCGAGGATGTACTAAAAAATTTTTTTTGATCGGGGATGTACTAAAAAAATTTTTTTAGATCAAGGATGTACTAAAAAATTTTTTTAGATCGAGGATGTACTAAAAAAAATTTTTTCATATCAAGGATGTACTAAAAAAATTTTTTTTAGATCGAGGATGTACTTAAAAAATTTTTTTAGATCGAGGATGTACTAAAAAAATTTGTTTTGATCGAGGATGTACTTAAAAAATTTTTTTTAGATCGAGGATGTACTAAAAAAATTTGTTTTGATCGAGGATGTACTAAAGAAATTTTTTTTAGATCAAGGATGTACTAAAAAATTTTTTTTAGATCAAGGATGTACTAAAAAATTTTTCTTTGATCGAGGATGTACTAAAGAAATTTTTTTTAGATCGAGGATGTACTAAAAAATTTTTTTAGATCGAGGATGTACTAAAAAAAATTTTTTCATATCAAGGATGTACTAAAAAAATTTTTTTTAGATCGAGGATGTACTAAAAAAATTTTTTTTGATCGAGGATGTACTAAAAAAATTTTTTTAGATCGAGGATGTACTAAAAAAAATTTTTTCATATCAAGGATGTACTAAAAAATTTTTTTTTAGATCGAGGATGTACTAAAAAACTTTGTTTGGATCGAGGATGTACTAAAAAAATTTTTTTGATCGAGGATGTACTAAAAAATTTTTTTTAGATCGAGGATGTACTAAAACAATTGTTTTAGATCGAGGATGTACTAAAAAAATTTTTTTTAGATCGAGGATGTACTAAAGAAAATTGTTTTTAATCAAGGGCTATCCGAAAACAAAAAAAGTTTTTCCAACAGTGCACCAACCGTAGCCGAACCGAACGCATCGGTTATCGAACGGAGTCCTGCACGATGCGTCCAAAGTCAAAAGTGAGCTTTCGGTGAGGTTCTTCTTCAGTGTTCGTTCGTTGTAAGCGCGAGTTAGCATCGTATCGTCACGTACCCTCTGTTTTTTCTACAATATCTACAATAATGGAAAGGCCTGAGACGAATAAGCAACCGCTTACAATGCTCAGCGACATCATTAAAAACTAATCACCTGTACCCTGGCGCCTGAATGAACATATGCATCCGCCAAAACCCGTACTGGAATTCCCCCCGGGAATCCGAATAAAACATGTGCACCCGCCAAAAACTTCCGGTACTCCAAAACCACCATAAATCAAGCAACAAAACAACATGTCAGCCTCAGCCATCCATCCCATTTTAGCATAGAAAAAGACAAAAAAAGGTAAAAATAAAGACATTCCTCAGTTTAGCTCAAAATTCTACAACGCGTTACTCTGTCCGAGGAATCCGAAACCTTTCAAAAAACCCTTACACCAAGTGGAAGTGTTAACTCGCGTTCGAGTCGCTTGTGGTGGCTGAACCACGTGTCGTGAACTTCCGAAGGGGTTTAGAAGGAGTCCGTTTGCCGGCCAATGGCTGAACTTTTGAACGACACCAAGCCACGTTGGGGAAAAGCCGGTCATATGTCCAATTTTTTACACATATGGTAGGGTATTTTTGAACATGGTGATGAATTAAGAAATAGTTGACTGAGAAAAAGCCAAAATAACAGGGTTCTTCTGGACATTGAGCGTGCTTATTTCGTGGGATGTTTTGCTCTGTTTCTCTACAATATCATATGCAAATTGCATGCAGTTCGAAAGATTATAAAGTTTTCATTGTTTGTAAAGTGATTTAAATAAATTTATTTATAATCAAAAGAAAAAAAAATATTGTTTTTTGAAAATAAAAAAAAGGAAAAAAACATGTTTTTCAACTTTGGTAATGAATCCAAAAAAAAAAAAAAGTATCAAAAAGTACCATCGCCAAATGTTCACTAACGTTAGTTTAATATTTCAATAAAACTTTTAAAGTCAGTTTTCCAGCTGCGCATACTTGCGCACTCGTTTGTCAAATCAAATCTTGTAGGTAAACCTTTTTTTTTACATATGGAGCCGCACCAGGCACCTGACGCTAGATATGTTAGCTTATAAACATCACCGGCTCAATAATACTCACTACCCTTGTGAAAATTATGCTGTCTTTAGTACAGGTAGCTGGTAAGTTTTTATGCTAGCATAATATGTGCAAAACCCCCCCACCTAAGGCAAAAAAAAAGCCACCTCAATAACAGTGGTTACCCCTCATTGAAGGATTATTAAAAGCATAATTTTATTGAATGATATATATGGGATTCCCACGTAACGTAATGGCATGTAGGATGACATTAAGCTGAACCCATATCTTACATAATTAGTTCTACTTGTTCACATTTAAGTTCATTCCAAACATAAAACGTATACAGACAACATGGCTTATTTCATCATTAAAGATATTTGAAAGCAAATCAAGATTTAAAATTCAGTAAAAGAAAATACGGCAATTATTTGCAATTATATTCTGCAAGTGGTTAAAACAAGAAATTTGCTAGTAAAGTCTGTTCGACAGCGAATAAAATTGCTCTTCGTGCAAGCAAAACAATTGTACGATGGATCCAATCGACACCGAATGCGGTTGGAAAAATATAATCAAAAGTGGCTAAATTCAAATTTTTTATATTGTATGTCGAAGCGAAAGCACACACACACAGAAGGAGAATGATAGCAGAGTTGGAAGATCTCTCGTAAATCTTTGCGTAAATTATTGGCAAACGACAAAGACGGCGCAGAATCGGCGTGATTTGGGTGAAAAATAATATAATTTTGGAAGAAGTGCTAGAATTTGCAAGCAAAATAGCTCGTAAAGCAAATAAGTTCGAATCGATCCAACTCGCCTTAAGTGCAAAATCCGAGTCAAACACAGCTGACGAACGGAGAGGAAGGCGTTTGGATTTTGGATTGATTATAATTTATCGAAAGATCCTTCACGATTTCCAGCGTATAAAGAAGTGCAAAAAGGCGAAAAACGTTATGTGTTCGCTCAGGTATACAAGTGAGCGAAAATAGTGTGAAAGTGAGAGTTCAATCTCTAGCAAATGTAACAGCAGAGCTGCGGATAAAAGAGATGCGACGGGAGGTTTTTGAAGAATATTTTGGAACAAAAGAAGCTAAATTCGGCAAATTTGGTATCGTTGTGCAATTGGGGTATGGGCGGTTCTGCCGGACATTCACAGTATCACCAACATGTTAAGTCCAGCGATTCATTATTGACGGTTACGGATGAGAAAACAATCTTTTGGTTCAATACCAAAGCGCAAAGTAACAGAGTTTGTAGACCAATTTCAATGGTTTTTGGCAAATGAGACTAGGGAATTTGTACCTCAAACGAAAAGTGCAATAGAGAGTGAACTTACAAATCCTTGGAAAAAAAAGGACAGTGCGCTTAAGCGGAGGGAAAAGCATAGAGTTGAAGGTCCAATTTTTTGCTAACCATAGATAGATAGGAAAAGTGATCGATCAATAATTACTCGAAATCCAACCATGTGCTGTGTCCAGTTTGTAGTGCTTTTCTCCTGTACAGATGCATGATCTAGCTGTAGATGCTGGAAAGCGGCTTTAATCCAATTCCATGTGCATTGAGCCGCGGTATTTCACCCCTTTCATTGCTGGCTACGGTTTTTTTTGCCAATGTATTTTGAACATTTCTTATCACTGTATCACTGTAAAAAACCACGGAGGATTACTAAGGAGGTCGAAAACCGGAACAAAAAATTGTTCGCCAGCAGCTGTATAATGCTTTTGGAGTGAAAGTCGATCAACCATGGCCAGGATGTTCGGGAAACAGTACAGCGGGAAATGTTTGTCGACGTTTTTTTTTCAAATCCAAGCTTAGCAAGTTCCTCTCTGGATGTTGATGAAGATCTTATCGATAGGTTCGGAAACATTCTTACAGTCATCAGCTGCCTATAGAAGTCTGTAGATACTGCAGCAGTTGGAAAATATTGTAATGCTACGTATAGAAAGTTTTTGGAGTTGTATAATTGGTATAAAATGCCAGCAACTCATGCACGAGACATCATGTTACATTCTCCTGTACCCATAGGATGTGTTAGAGAAGCAGCATTAGAATCACGTCATCAAATGCTTCAGACGGGACAGAACCACTCGCGCAAGAACAATCATCACGAGTGTATGCTTTAGAAGACACATGCAAGTAGTTAAAAAATTCTTTCTGAATGACGATGAATCAGGCCCTGAGCTATGGACAGCAGATGATGAAAATCCTGTAGTACATGGTTTTAAATGAAGGAGATGAACAAAGAACAGTAGAAGATGTAATAAAAAGCTAAATTTTGAACAACAGAAGTAACGGAAGATTTTTTTTCTTATAAATAAAACATACTAAATTCAAATTCTTTGCTAAAACGTTAAGCATCTATAAGACCTTGCGTGCCGCGTCACCCAAGTTTTGGGTGACGAAATAACGCTTGATTTTAAAATGCAATTTTTTAATATTAAATTTATGTCCTAAAAGAAATACGAATAAACGTGAATAAACGTGAAAAATTCACACATAAACGTAGCACGTGACGAATTCGTGCCGATGCACCCGGGGCTATGACATATGTACATGAAATGCTTGAAGCATGGCGTTATCAACATAGTATATGCAGATGCAAGTGGCGCGCTCTGGATGTCCGCTTCCAATAATCGTCTTAAATGAGTAATTGGTCAACACATTCAACACCTTTTTGTAAGGAAAAAAAACCAAGCAATTCTGACAAAAAATACTTATGACCGCGATTTGTTCCTGGCTGCCCCACTGTGGCCTTGTGGCCACTCTCGACCGCCTGCCGCTTCTCGTTGATGAAGTTGAGGTACTGGGTCAGGTGCAGCACGGCGATGAGCAGGGACTTCACCTGTGTCGAGACGGTACGGTAGAACCGGCGGGCGAGCTTGTTCGAGAGCCGGCCAACGGTTTGCACCGTGTGCAGCACGGGATCATCCTTGGCGGAGATGGGTACATTATCGTCATCGGTGTCACTCTCCGACTTCGGGAAGTAGTAGTCGAGCAGACGTTCGGCCAGCTGTGCCGTTGTGTCGACGCTGTTGACCGCCAGGGTGCCGTACTGTGTTGCCAACACCTCGTTCGCCTTACGCCAGGAGAGATCCTTCAGCGAGGCAGCACGTTGTTGTGATGCCGACCGCAATTCACACACCTTCTCGATGTGTGGCTTGACCGTCTCCATCACCTTCGTACGTCTCGGCCGGTTGTTCCCTGATGATGGGGGCGTTCACCTCCAGCTTGTCGATGCCCTTAACCAACGTCTGGTCCACCAGCTGGAGTGGCCGGTCAAGCTTCTGGACGAGTGGTGACAGCTCGACACACGACATCCTCTGCTGTACCGAGAGCCCACGTCAGCAGTGGGTTGCAGTCTTTAACGCGCCCGTACACGTTTTGCGTCTGCTGCCAGGTCACATCCACCACCGGCAACTTCAACATCCGATCGAGGGACTCGAGATGAGGCAACCCGGCCATCGAGCTGGTGTTGCTTGAAGCGGTACTTGGGTTGCTGGTGGCACTGCCATTTTCTTGCACCTTGGACGACATTTTTTTTTCGCAAATGCACGCGCTTCACACACGCTTAAGGGACAATCGAATAACTACACACTTGCGCGCGAATTGTGCGCGGAAAACAATACAGCGGGGAATAAAATGACAAAAACCGGGCCTTCGTGGACACTCGCGGGGACGAAGATGCACTTGGCTGGTTTCGTGACACAGACGCACAAAAAATACAAGGACAGCGTAACAGAGTGAGAGAGAATGGGTGTGTACGCGAAAGGTTTCCACCTGGGATCGATTGGACCGCACCGTCGGATGATTGCGAATGGGATGTACTAGAAAAATTTTTTTCATATCGAGGATGTACTAAAAAAATTTTTTTAGAACGAGGATGTACGAGAAAAATTTTTTTAGATCGAGGATGTACTAAAAAATTTTTTTAGATCGAGGATGTACTAAAAAAATTTTTTTTGATCGAGGATGTACTAAAAAATTTTTTTTAGATCGAGGATGTACTAAAAAAATTTTTTTTAGATCAAGGATGTACTAAAAAAATTTTTTTTGATCGAGGATGTACTAAAAAAATTTTTTTCATATCAAGGATGTACTTAAAATTTTTTTTTAGATCGAGGATGTACTAAAAAAATTTTTTTTGATCGAGGATGTACTAAAAAAATTTTTTTAGATCGAGGATGTACTAAAAAAATTTTTTTTAGATCGAGGATGTACTAAAAAAATTTTTTTAAATCGAGGATGTACTAAAAAAATTTTTTTTAAATCGAGGATGTACTAAAAAAATTTTTTTAGATCGAGGATGTACTAAAAAAATTTTTTTTAGATCGAGGATGTACTAAAAAATTTTTTTTAAATCGAGGATGTACTAAAAAAATTTTTTTAGATCGAGGATGTACTAAAAAAATTTTTTTTAGATCGAGGATGTACTAAAAAAATTTTTTTTAGATCAAGGATGTACTAAAAAAATTTTTTTTGATCGAGGATGTACTAAAAAAATTTTTTTCATATCAAGGATGTACTTAAAATTTTTTTTTAGATCGAGGATGTACTAAAAAAATTTTTTTTGATCGAGGATGTACTAAAAAAATTTTTTTAGATCGAGGATGTACTAAAAAAATTTTTTTTAGATCGAGGATGTACTAAAAAAATTTTTTTAAATCGAGGATGTACTAAAAAAATTTTTTTTAAATCGAGGATGTACTAAAAAAATTTTTTTAGATCGAGGATGTACTAAAAAAATTTTTTTTAGATCGAGGATGTACTAAAAAATTTTTTTTAAATCGAGGATGTACTAAAAAAATTTTTTTAGATCGAGGATGTACTAAAAAAATTTTTTTTAAATCGAGGATGTACTAAAAAAATTTTTTTAGATCGAGGATGTACTAAAAAATTTTTTTTTAGATCGAGGATGTACTAAAAAATTTTTTTTAAATCGAGGATGTACTAAAAAAAATTTTTTCATATCAAGGATGTACTAAAAAAATTTTTTTTAGATCGAGGATGTACTAAAAAAATTTTTTTAGATCGAGGATGTACTAAAAAAATTTTTTTTAAATCGAGGATGTACTAAAAAAATTTTTTTAGATCGAGGATGTACTAAAAAAATTATTTTTAAATCGAGGATGTACTAAAAAAATTTTTTTAGATCGAGGATGTACTAAAAAAATTTTTTTTAGGTCGAGGATGTACTAAAAAAATTTTTTTAGATCGAGGATGTACTAAAAAATTTTTTTTAAATCGAGGATGTACTAAAAAAATTTTTTTAGATCGAGGATGTACTAAACAAATTTTTTTTAAATCGAGGATGTACTAAAAAAATTTTTTTTAAATCGAGGATGTACTAAAAAAATTTTTTTAGATCGAGGATGTACTAAAAAAATTTTTTTTAGGTCGAGGATGTACTAAAAAAATTTTTTTTAGGTCGAGGATGTACTAAAAAAATTTTTTTAGATCGAGGATGTACTAAAAAAATTTTTTTTAGGTCGAGGATGTACTAAAAAAATTTTTTTAGATCGAGGATGTACTAAAAAAATTTTTTTTAAATCGAGGATGTACTAAAAAATTTTTTTTAGATCGAGGATGTACTAAAAAAATTTTTTTTAGGTCGAGGATGTACTAAAAAAATTTTTTTAGATCGAGGATGTACTAAAAAAATTTTTTTTAGGTCGAGGATGTACTAAAAAAATTTTTTTAGATCGAGGATGTACTAAAAAAATTTTTTTTAGATCGAGGATGTACTAAAAAAATTTTTTTAGATCGAGGATGTACTAAAAAAATTTTTTTTAGGTCGAGGATGTACTAAAAAAATTTTTTTAGATCGAGGATGTACTAAAAAAATTTTTTTTAGATCGAGGATGCACTAAAAAAATTTTTTTAGATCGAGGATGTACTAAAAATATTTTTTTAGATCGAGGATGTACTAAAAAAATTTTTTTAGATCGAGGATGTACTAAAAAAATTTTTTTTAGGTCGAGGATGTACTAAAAAAATTTTTTTAGATCGAGGATGTACTAAAAAAATTTTTTTTAGGTCGAGGATGTACTAAAAAAATTTTTTTAGATCGAGGATGTACTAAAAAAATTTTTTTTAGATCGAGGATGTACTAAAAAAATTTTTTTAAATCGAGGATGTACTAAAAAAATTTTTTTTAAATCGAGGATGTACTAAAAAAATTTTTTTAGATCGAGGATGTACTAAAAAAATTTTTTTTAGGTCGAGGATGTACTAAAAAAATTTTTTTAGATCGAGGATGTACTAAAAAAATTTTTTTTAGGTCGAGGATGTACTAAAAAAATTTTTTTAGATCGAGGATATACTAAAAAAATTTTTTTTAGATCGAGGATGTACTAAAAAATTTTTTTAAATCGAGGATGTACTAAAAAAAATTTTTTTAGATCGAGGATGTACTAAAAAAATTTTTTTTTTCTTGTTTGTACTAAAAAAATTTTTTTAGATCGAGGATGTACTAAAAAAATTTTTTTTAGATCGAGGATGTACTAAAAAATTTTTTTTAAATCGAGGATGTACTAAAAAAATTTTTTTTAAATCGAGGATGTACTAAAAAAATTTTTTTTAGATCGAGGATGTACTAAAAAAATTTTTTTAGATCGAGGATGTACTAAAAAAATTTTTTTTAAATCGAGGATGTACTAAAAAAATTTTTTTAGATCGAGGATGTACTAAAAAAATTTTTTTTAGATCGAGGATGTACTAAAAAATTTTTTTTAAATCGAGGATGTACTAAAAAAAATTTTTTCATATCAAGGATGTACTAAAAAAATTTTTTTTAGATCGAGGATGTACTAAAAAAATTTTTTTAGATCGAGGATGTACTAAAAAAATTTTTTTTAAATCGAGGATGTACTAAAAAAATTTTTTTAGATCGAGGATGTACTAAAAAAATTTTTTTTAAATCGAGGATGTACTAAAAAAATTTTTTTAGATCGAATATGTACTAAAAAAAATTTTTTTTAGGTCGAGGATGTACTAAAAAAATTTTTTAGATCGAGGATGTACTAAAAAATTTTTTTTTAAATCGAGGATGTACTAAAAAAATTTTTTTAGATCGAGGATGTACTAAACAAATTTTTTTAAATCGAGGATGTACTAAAAAAATTTTTTTTAAATCGAGGATGTACTAAAAAAATTTTTTTAGATCGAGGATGTACTAAAAAAATTTTTTCTAGGTCGAGGATGTACTAAAAAAATTTTTTTTAGGTCGAGGATGTACTAAAAAAATTTTTTTAGATCGAGGATGTACTAAAAAAATTTTTTTTAGGTCGAGGATGTACTAAAAAAATTTTTTTAGATCGAGGATGTACTAAAAAAATTTTTTTTAAATCGAGGATGTACTAAAAAATTTTTTTTAGATCGAGGATGTACTAAAAAAATTTTTTTTAGGTCGAGGATGTACTAAAAAAATTTTTTTAGATCGAGGATGTACTAAAAAAATTTTTTTTAGGTCGAGGATGTACTAAAAAAATTTTTTTAGATCGAGGATGTACTAAAAAAATTTTTTTTAGATCGAGGATGTACTAAAAAAATTTTTTTAGATCGAGGATGTACTAAAAAAATTTTTTTTAGGTCGAGGATGTACTAAAAAAATTTTTTTAGATCGAGGATGTACTAAAAAAATTTTTTTTAGGTCGAGGATGTACTAAAAAAATTTTTTTAGATCGAGGATGTACTAAAAAAATTTTTTTAGATCGAGGATGTACTAAAAAAATTTTTTTAGATCGAGGATGTACTAAAAAAATTTTTTTAGATCGAGGATGTACTAAAAAAATTTTTTTAGATCGAGGATGTACTAAAAAAATTTTTTTTAGGTCGAGGATGTACTAAAAAAATTTTTTTAGATCGAGGATGTACTAAAAAAATTTTTTTTAGGTCGAGGATGTACTAAAAAAATTTTTTTAGATCGAGGATGTACTAAAAAAATTTTTTTTAGATCGAGGATGTACTAAAAAAATTTTTTTAAATCGAGGATGTACTAAAAAATTTTTTTTTAAATCGAGGATGTACTAAAAAAATTTTTTTAAATCGAGGATGTACTAAAAAAATTTTTTTTAGGTCGAGGATGTACTAAAAAAATTTTTTTAGATCGAGGATGTACTAAAAAATTTTTTTTCAGGTCGAGGATGTACTAAAAAAATTTTTTTAGATCGAGGATGTACTAAAAAAATTTTTTTTAGATCGAGGATGTACTAAAAAATTTTTTTTAAATCGAGGATGTACTAAAAAAAATTTTTGCATATCAAGGATGTACTAAAAAAATTTTTTTTAGATCGAGGATGTACTAAAAAAATTTTTTTAGATCGAGGATGTACTAAAAAAATTTTTTTTAAATCGAGGATGTACTAAAAAAATTTTTTTAGATCGAGGATGTACTAAAAAAATTTTTTTTAGGTCGAGGATGTACTAAAAAAATTTTTTTAGATCGAGGATGTACTAAAAAAATTTTTTTTAGGTCGAGGATGTACTAAAAAAATTTTTTTAGATCGAGGATGTACTAAAAAAATTTTTTTTAGATCGAGGATGTACTAAAAAAATTTTTTTAGATCGAGGATGTACTAAAAAAATTTTTTTTAGGTCGAGGATGTACTAAAAAAATTTTTTTAGATCGAGGATGTACTAAAAAAATTTTTTTTAGGTCGAGGATGTACTAAAAAAATTTTTTTAGATCGAGGATGTACTAAAAAAATTTTTTTTAGATCGAGGATGTACTAAAAAAATTTTTTTAGATCGAGGATGTACTAAAAAAATTTTTTTAGATCGAGGATGTACTAAAAAAATTTTTTTAGATCGAGGATGTACTAAAAAAATTTTTTTTAGGTCGAGGATGTACTAAAAAAATTTTTTTAGATCGAGGATGTACTAAAAAAATTTTTTTTAGGTCGAGGATGTACTAAAAAAATTTTTTTAGATCGAGGATGTACTAAAAAAATTTTTTTTAGATCGAGGATGTACTAAAAAAATTTTTTTAAATCGAGGATGTATTAAAAAATTTTTTTTTAAATCGAGGATGTACTAAAAAAATTTTTTTAAATCGAGGATGTACTAAAAAAATTTTTTTTAGGTCGAGGATGTACTAAAAAAATTTTTTTAGATCGAGGATGTACTAAAAAAATTTTTTTAGGTCGAGGATGTACTAAAAAAATTTTTTTAGATCGAGGATGTACTAAAAAAATTTTTTTTAGATCGAGGATGTACTAAAAAATTTTTTTTAAATCGAGGATGTACTAAAAAAAATTTTTTCATATCAAGGATGTACTAAAAAAATTTTTTTTAGATCGAGGATGTACTAAAAAAATTTTTTTAGATCGAGGATGTACTAAAAAATTTTTTTTTAAATCGAGGATGTACTAAAAAATTTTTTTTAGATCGAGGATGTACTAAAAAAAATTTTTTCATATCAAGGATGTACTAAAAAAATTTTTTTAGATCGAGGATGTACTAAAAAAATTTTTTTTAGGTCGAGGATGTACTAAAAAAATTTTTTTAGATCGAGGATGTACTAAAAAAATTTTTTTTAGGTCGAGGATGTACTAAAAAAATTTTTTTAGATCGAGGATGTACTAAAAAAATTTTTTTTAGATCGAGGATGTACTAAAAAAATTTTTTTAGATCGAGGATGTACTAAAAAAATTTTTTTTAGGTCGAGGATGTACTAAAAAAATTTTTTTAGATCGAGGATGTACTAAAAAAATTTTTTTTAGATCGAGGATGCACTAAAAAAATTTTTTTAGATCGAGGATGTACTAAAAATATTTTTTTAGATCGAGGATGTACTAAAAAAATTTTTTTAGATCGAGGATGTACTAAAAAAATTTTTTTTAGGTCGAGGATGTACTAAAAAAATTTTTTTAGATCGAGGATGTACTAAAAAAATTTTTTTTAGGTCGAGGATGTACTAAAAAAATTTTTTTAGATCGAGGATGTACTAAAAAAATTTTTTTTAGATCGAGGATGTACTAAAAAAATTTTTTTAAATCGAGGATGTACTAAAAAAATTTTTTTTAAATCGAGGATGTACTAAAAAAATTTTTTTAGATCGAGGATGTACTAAAAAAATTTTTTTTAGGTCGAGGATGTACTAAAAAAATTTTTTTAGATCGAGGATGTACTAAAAAAATTTTTTTTAGGTCGAGGATGTACTAAAAAAATTTTTTTAGATCGAGGATATACTAAAAAAATTTTTTTTAGATCGAGGATGTACTAAAAAATTTTTTTTTAAATCGAGGATGTACTAAAAAATTTTTTTTAGATCGAGGATGTACTAAAAAAAATTTTTTCATATCAAGGATGTACTAAAAAAATTTTTTTAGATCGAGGATGTACTAAAAAAATTTTTTTTAGGTCGAGGATGTACTAAAAAAATTTTTTTAGATCGAGGATGTACTAAAAAAATTTTTTTTAGGTCGAGGATGTACTAAAAAAATTTTTTTAGATCGAGGATGTACTAAAAAAATTTTTTTTAGATCGAGGATGTACTAAAAAAATTTTTTTAGATCGAGGATGTACTAAAAAAATTTTTTTTAGGTCGAGGATGTACTAAAAAAATTTTTTTAGATCGAGGATGTACTAAAAAAATTTTTTTTAGATCGAGGATGCACTAAAAAAATTTTTTTAGATCGAGGATGTACTAAAAATATTTTTTTAGATCGAGGATGTACTAAAAAAATTTTTTTAGATCGAGGATGTACTAAAAAAATTTTTTTTAGGTCGAGGATGTACTAAAAAAATTTTTTTAGATCGAGGATGTACTAAAAAAATTTTTTTTAGGTCGAGGATGTACTAAAAAAATTTTTTTAGATCGAGGATGTACTAAAAAAATTTTTTTTAGATCGAGGATGTACTAAAAAAATTTTTTTAAATCGAGGATGTACTAAAAAAATTTTTTTTAAATCGAGGATGTACTAAAAAAATTTTTTTAGATCGAGGATGTACTAAAAAAATTTTTTTTAGGTCGAGGATGTACTAAAAAAATTTTTTTAGATCGAGGATGTACTAAAAAAATTTTTTTTAGGTCGAGGATGTACTAAAAAAATTTTTTTAGATCGAGGATATACTAAAAAAATTTTTTTTAGATCGAGGATGTACTAAAAAATTTTTTTAAATCGAGGATGTACTAAAAAAAATTTTTTTAGATCGAGGATGTACTAAAAAAATTTTTTTTAAATCGAGGATGTACTAAAAAAATTTTTTTAGATCGAGGATGTACTAAAAAAATTTTTTTTAGATCGAGGATGTACTAAAAAATTTTTTTTAAATCGAGGATGTACTAAAAAAATTTTTTTAGATCGAGGATGTACTAAAAAAATTTTTTTTAGATCGAGGATGTACTAAAAAAATTTTTTTAGATCGAGGATGTACTAAAAAAATTTTTTTTAAATCGAGGATGTACTAAAAAAATTTTTTTAGATCGAGGATGTACTAAAAAAATTTTTTTTAGATCGAGGATGTACTAAAAAATTTTTTTTAAATCGAGGATGTACTAAAAAAAATTTTTTCATATCAAGGATGTACTAAAAAAATTTTTTTTAGATCGAGGATGTACTAAAAAAATTTTTTTAGATCGAGGATGTACTAAAAAAATTTTTTTTAAATCGAGGATGTACTAAAAAAATTTTTTTAGATCGAGGATGTACTAAAAAAATTTTTTTTAAATCGAGGATGTACTAAAAAAATTTTTTTTGATCGAGGATGTACTAAAAAAATTTTTTTAGATCGAGGATGTACTAAAAAAAATTTTTTCATATCAAGGATGTACTAAAAATTTTTTTTTAGATCGAGGATGTACTAAAAAAATTTTTTTGATCGAGGATGTACTAAAAAAATTTTTTTCATATCAAGGATGTACTAAAAAAATTTTTTTAGATCGAGGATGTACTAAAAAAAATTTTTTCATATCAAGGATGTACTAAAAAAATTTTTTTTAGATCGAGGATGTACTTAAAAAATTTTTTTTTAGATCGAGGATGTACTAAAAAAATTTTTTTTGATCGAGGATGTACTAAACAAATTTTTTTAGATCGAGGATGTACTAAAAAAATTTTTTTAGATCGAGGATGTACTAAAAAAAATTTTTTAGATCGCGGATGTACTAAAAAAAAATTTTGCATATCAAGGATGTACTAAAAAAATTTTTTTTAGATCGAGGATGTACTATAAAAATTTTTTTTGATCGAGGATGTACTAAAAAAATTTTTTTAGATCGAGGATGTACTAAAATAAATTTTTTCATATCAAGGATGTACTAAAAATTTTTTTTTTGATCGAGGATGCACTAAAAAAATTTTTTTAGATCGAGGATGTACTAAAAAAAATTTTTTCATATCAAGGATGTACTAAAAAATTTTTTTTTAGATCGAGGATTTACTAAAAAATTTTTTTTTGATCGATGATGTACTAAAAAATTTTTTTAGCTCGAGGATGTACTAAAAAATTTTTTTTAGATCGAGGATGTACTAAAAAAATTTTTTTCATATCAAGGATGTACTAGAAAAATTTTTTTTAGATCGAGGATGTACTAAAAAAATTTTTTTCATATCAAGGATGTACTAAAAAAACTTTTTTTAGATCGAGGATGTACTAACAAAATTGTTTTTAATCAAGGACTATCCGAAAAAAAAAAGGTTTTTCTAACAGTGCACCAACCGTAGCCGAACCGAACGCATCGGTTATCGAACGAGTCCTGCACGATGCGTCCAAAGTCAAAAGTGAGCTTTCGGTGAGGTTCTTCTTCAGTGTTAGTTCGTTGTAAGCGCGAGTTAGCATCCATCGTCACGTACCCTCTATTTTCATTACACTATCTTCAACAATGGAAAGGCCTGAGACGAATAAGCAACCGCTTACAATGCTCAGCGACACAAAAAAAAAACTAATCACCTGTACCCTGGCGCCTGAATGAACATATGCATCCGCAAAACCCCTTACTGGAATTCCCCCTGGAATCCGAATAAAACATGTGCACCCGCGAAAACTTCCGGTACTCCAAAACCACCATAATTCAAGCAACAAAACAACATGTCAGCCTCAGCCATCCATCCCATTTTAGCATAGAAAAAGACAAAAAAAGGTAAAAATAAAGACATTCCTCAGATTTAGCTCAAAATTCTACAACGCGTTACTCTGTCCGAGGAATCCGAAACCTTTCCAAAAACCCTTACACCAAGTGGAAGTGTTAACTCGCGTTCAGTAGCTTGTGGTGGCTGAACCACGTGTCGATCAGCAGCACGTTCACGCACGTGTCTAAACTTCCGAAGGGGTTAGAAGGAGTCCGTTTGCCGGCCAATGGGTGAACTTTTGAACGACACCAAGCCACGTTGGGGAAAAGGCGGTCATATGTCCAATTTTTTACATATATGGTAGGGTATTTTTGAACATGGTGATGAATTAAGAAACAGTTGACTGAGAAAAAGCCAAAATTACAGGGTTCTTCTGGACATTGAGCGTTCTTGTTTCGTGGGATGTTTTGCTCTGTTTCTCTACAATAGCATCTGCAAATTGCATGCAGTTCGAAAGATTATAAAGTTTTCATTGTTTGTAAAGGTATTTAAATAAATTTATTTATAAAAAAAAGAAAAAAAAATATTGTTTTTTGAAAATAAAAAGAGGGAAAAAAACATGTTTTTCAATTTTGGTAATGAATCTAAAAAAAAAAGTATCAAAAAGTCCCACCGCCAAATGTTCAGTAACGTTAGTTTAATATTTAAATAAAACTTTTAAAGTCAGTTTTCCAGCTGCGCACACTTGCGCACTCGTTTGTAAAATCAAATCTTGTAGGTAAACCTTTTTTTTGCCATATGGAGCCGCACCAGGCACCTGACGCTAGATATGTTAGCTTATAAACATCACCGGCTCAATAATACTCACTACCCTTGTGAAGATTATGCTGTCGATAGTACAGGTAGCTGCTAAGTTTTTATGCTAGCATAATATGTGAAAAGCCCCCTCCTCCGTAAGGCAAAAAAAGCCGCCTCAATAACAGTGGTTACCCCTCATTGAAGGATTATTAAAAGCATAATTTTATTGAATGATATATATGGGATTCCCACGTAACGTAATGGCATGTAGGATGACATTAAGCTGAACCCATAGCTTATTTAATTAGTTCTACTTGTTCTCATTTAAGTTCATTCCAAACATAAAACGTATACAGACAACATGGCTTATTTCATCATTAAAGATATTTAAAAGCAAATCAAGCTTTCAAATTCAGTAAAAGAAAATACGGAAATTATTTGCAATTATATTCTGGAAGTGGTTAAAACAAGAAATTTACTAGAAAAGTCTGTTCGACAGAGAATAAAATTGCTCTTAGTGCAAGCAAAACAATTGTACGATGGATCCAATCGACACCGCATGCGATTGGAAAAATATAATCAAAAGTGGCTAACTGCAAATTTTTTATATTGTATGTCGAAGCGAAAGCACACACACACAGAAGGAGAATGATAGCAGAGTTGGAAGAGCTCTCGTAAATCTTTCGAAATTATTGGCAAACGACAAAGACGGTGCAGAATCAGTGATTTGGGTGAAAAATATATAATTTTGGAAGAAGTGCTAGAATTTGCAAGCAAAATAGCTCGTAAAGAAAATAAGTTCGAATCGATCCAACTCGCCTTAAGTGCAAAATCCGAGTCAAACACAGCCGACGAACGGAGAGGGAGGCGTTTGGATTTTTTATTTGATTATAATTCATCGAAAGATCAATACGAAGGAAGTCATCGGACAAATCCTTCACGATTTCCAGCGTATAAAGGAGTGCAAAAAGGCGAAAAACGTTATGTGTTCGCTCAGGTATACAAGTGAGCGAAAATAGTGTGAAAGTGAGAGTTCAATCTTTAGCAAATGTAACAGCAGAGATGCGACGGGAGGTTTTTGAAGAAAATTTTGGAACAAAAGAAGCTAAATTCGGCAAATTTGGTATCGTTGTGCAATTGGGGTATGGGCGGTTCTGCCGGACATTCACAGTATCACCAACACGTTAACAGTGAACGAGATGATAGATTATATTTCTATAACCGCTATGTGTCCAGTCCAGCTATTCCTTATTGACGATACCAAAGCGCAAAGTAACAGCTTTTGTAGACCAATTTCAATGGTTTTTGGCAAATGAGACTAGGGAATTTGTACCTCAAACGACAAGTGAAATAGAGAGTGAACTTACAAATCCTTGGAAAAAAAGGACAGTGCGCTTAAGCGGAGGGAAAAGCATAGAGTTGAAGGTCCAATTTTTTGCTAACCATAGATAGATAGGAAAAGTGATCGATCAATAATTACTCGAAATCCAACCATGTGCTGAGTCCAGTTTGTAGTGCTTCTCCTGTACAGATGAATGATCTAGCTGTAGATGCTGGAAAGCGGCTTTAATCCAATGCCATGTGCATTGAGCCGCGGTATTTCACCCCTTTCATTGCTGGCTACGGTTTTTTTTGCCAATGTATTTTGAACATTTCTTATCACTGTATCACTGTAAAAAACCACGGAGGATTACTAAGGAGGTCGAAAACCGGAACAAAAAATGGTTCGCCAGCAGCTGTATAAGGCTTTTGGAGTGAAAGTGGATCAACCACGACCAGGATGTTCGGGAAACAGTACAGCAGGAAATGTTTGTCGACGTATTTTTTTTTCAAATCCAAGCTTAGCAAGTTCCTCTCTGGATGTTGATGAAGATCTTAGCGATAGGTTCGGACACATTCTTACAGTCATCAGCTGCCTATAGAAGTCTATAGATGCTGCAGCAGTTGGAAAATATTGTAATGCTACCTATAGAAAGTGTTTGGAGTTGTATAATTGGTAAAAAAAAATGCCAGCAACTCATGCACGAGACATCATATTACATTCTCCTGTACCCATAGGATGTGTAGGAGAAGCAGCATTAGAATCACGTCACAAATGCTTCAGACGGGACAGAACCACTCACGCAAGAACAATCATCACGAGTGTATGCTTTAGAAGACACATTCAAGTAGTTTGAAAAATTCTTTCTAAATGACGATGACTCTTGTATGACAGGCCCTGAGCTATGGACAGCAGATGATGAAAATCCTGTAGACATGGCTTTACATGAAGTCGAGAATGCAGAAATTGATGAAGGAGATGAACAAATGAACAGTAGAAGATGTAATAAAAAGCTAAATTTTGAACAACAGAAGTAACAGAAGATTTTTTCTTATAAAATAAAACATACTAAATTCAAATTATTTGCTAAAACGTTAAGCATCTATAAGACCTTGCGTGCCGCGTCACCCAAGTTTTGGGTGACGAAATAACGCTTGATTTTAAAATGCAACTTTTCAACATTAAGCACAGCTATTATGTTTCAATATTAAAATTTATGTCCTAAAAGAAATACGAATAAACGTGAAAAATTCACACATAAACGTAGAACGTGAAGAATTAGTGCCGATGCACCCGGGGCTATGACATATGTACATGAAATGCTTGAATCATGGCGTTATCAACATAGTATTTGCAGATGCAAGTGGCACGCTCTGGATGTCCGCTTCCAATAATCGTCTTAAATGAGTAATTGGTCAACACATTCAACACCTTTTTGTAAGCAAAAAAACCAAGCAATTCTGACAAAAAATACTTATGACCGCGATTTGTTCCTGGCTGCCCCACTGTGGCCTTGTGGCCACTCTCGACCGCCTGCCGCTTCTCGTTGATGAAGTTGAGGTACTGGGTCAGGTGCAGCACGGCGATGAGCAGGGACTTCACCTGTGTCGAGACGGTACGGTAGAACCGGCGGGCGAGCTTGTTCGAGAGCCGGCCAACGGTTTGCACCGTGTGCAGCACGGGATCATCCTTGGCGGAGATGGGTACATTATCGTCATCGGTGTCACTCTCCGACTTCGGGAAGTAGTAGTCGAGCAGACGTTCGGCCAGCTGTGCCGTTGTGTCGACGCTGTTGACCGCCAGGGTGCCGTACTGTGTTGCCAACACCTCGTTCGCCTTACGCCAGGAGAGATCCTTCAGCGAGGCAGCACGTTGTTGTGATGCCGACCGCAATTCACACACCTTCTCGATGTGTGGCTTGACCGTCTCCATCACCTTCGTACGTCTCGGCCGGTTGTTCCCTGATGATGGGGGCGTTCACCTCCAGCTTGTCGATGCCCTTAACCAACGTCTGGTCCACCAGCTGGAGTGGCCGGTCAAGCTTCTGGACGAGTGGTGACAGCTCGACACACGACATCCTCTGCTGTACCGAGAGCCCACGTCAGCAGTGGGTTGCAGTCTTTAACGCGCCCGTACACGTTTTGCGTCTGCTGCCAGGTCACATCCACCACCGGCAACTTCAACATCCGATCGAGGGACTCGAGATGAGGCAACCCGGCCATCGAGCTGGTGTTGCTTGAAGCGGTACTTGGGTTGCTGGTGGCACTGCCATTTTCTTGCACCTTGGACGACATTTTTTTTTCGCAAATGCACGCGCTTCACACACGCTTAAGGGACAATCGAATAACTACACACTTGGGCGCGAAATGTGCGCGGAAAACAATACAGTGGGGAATAAAATGATAAAAACCGGGCCTTCGTGGACACTCGCGGGGACGAAGATGCACTTGGCTGGTTTCGTGACACACACGCACAAAAAATACAAGGACAGCGTAACAGAGTGAGAGAGAATGGGTGTGTACGCGAAAGGTTTCCACCTGGGATCGATTGGACCGCACCGTCGGATGATTGTGAATGGGATGTACTAGAAAAATTTTTTTTAAACCGAGGATGTACTAAAAAAAATTTTTCATATCCAGGATGTACTAAAAAAATTTTGTTTGATCGAGGATGTACTAAAAAAATTTTTTTAGATCGAGGATGTACTAAAAAAATTTTTTTTAGATCGAGGATGTACTAAAAAAATTTTTTTAGATCGAGGATGTACTAAAAAAATTTTTTTGATCGAGGATGTACTAAAAAAATTTTCTTCATATCAAGGATGTACTAAAAAAATTTTGTTTAGATCGAGGATGTACTAAAAAATTTTTTTTAGATCGAGGATGTACTAAAAAAATTTTTTTTGATCGAGGATGTACTAAAAAAATTTTTTTAGATCGAGGATGTACTAAAAAAAATGTTTTTGATCGAGCATGTACTAAAAAATTTTTTTTTAGATCGAGGATGTACAAACAAATTTTTTTTAGATCGAGGATGTACTAAAAAAATTTTTTTAGATCGAGGATGTACTAAAAAATTTTTTTTTAGATCGAGGATGTACTAAAAAAATTTTTTTGATCGAGGATGTACTAAAAAAATTTTTTTTAGATCGAGGATGTACTAAAAAAATTTTTTTAGATCGAGGATGTACTACAAAAATTTTTTTAGATCGAGGATGTACTACAAAAATTTTTTTTCATATCAAGGATGTACTAAAAAATTTTTTTTAGATCGAGGATGTACTAGAAAAATTTTTTTTAAATCGAGGATGTACTAAAAAAATTTTTTTAGATCGAGGATGTACTAAAAAAAAATTTTTTTAGATCGAGGATGTACTAAAAAAATTTTTTTAGATCGAGGATGTACTAAAAAAATTTTTTTCATATCAAGGATGTACTAAAAAAATTTTTTTTAGATCGAGGATGTACTAAAAAAATTTTTTTAGATCGAGGATGTACTAAAAAAATTTTTTTAGATCGAGGATGTACTAAAAAAATTTTTTTTAGATCGAGGATGTACTAAAAAATTTTTTTTAGATCGAGGATGTACTAAAAAAATTTTTTTGATCGAGGATGTACTAAAAAAAATTTTTTCATATCAAGGATGTACTAAAAAATTTTTTTTTAGATCGAGGATATACTAAAAAAATTTTTTTAGATCGAGGATGTACTAAAAAAATTTTTTTAAGATCGAGGATGTACTAAAAAATTTTTTTTAAATCGAGGATGTACTAAACAAATTTTTTTAGATCGAGGATGTACTAAAAAAAATTTTTCTAGATCGAGGATGTACTAAAAAAATTTGTTTAGATCGAGACAACATGACGCAATGCGAAAGACCACCGACGAAAAGAGAGATGTTAAAAACTTCTCATGTCGATTTCTACACGACCCTCTACGTCTTATCGCAGGAGTACAGCTACATCCAAAGGTGCTACTGCAGGAAGTTTGGCGCACTTGGCGGGCTTGGATGGGACGACGAAGTGACGTTGAAAATCGCCAACAAATGGAACGACTACCTCACCTAGAGAGCCTCGTTATCCCTCGGAGTTAAAGGCGATCCCTGTGTACTAGAAAATTACTCGCTCCAACTCCACGTGTTCGATCGACGCCGGCGCTGATGCTTCCGATACGAGGTGAACGGAAACGTCGAGGTGGCACTCGAGTCGGCGCCATTAAAGGCATATGTCGGTGCCACGTATGGAGCTGCAGGCCGCAGTAGTCGCCCAAGCACTACGTCTGTGCGTCAGCAAACGATTCTTTTCGACGGACTCGTCCGACGCAATATGTTGGCTGAATTCAGATCACCGCAAGTACTCGGCCTTCGTGCCTTTTCGGGGTTGCTTTCGGTACCGTTTTTTTTTTTTTCTAGTTCGATGGTTTTTGCTTTCATTCATTCAGATCGACCCGCTCTCTCTCTCTCTCTCTCTCTCGTTAAGCCAAAACAGGGTATATTCTTCACCTAACAATACAAACCACAGATCTGTTCGAAAATGCATCTTTTTTGTATTTTGCAAAAGCCTCGGATAAGTTTCGGCCACCCCGAAGAAAAAAAGGGAAAAAGAGACGGGTGCTTCCAAACAACCACTCGTCGAAAAAGTCTATACACAGGTTGTGAGAAACAACAAGAGAAGAAAGAATTTGATATAAAACCCCCCGTTTCTTGCTAGCTAAGATGGTGTAAAAGGGTTAAGATTTGCTTAAAAAAGGAGTGCAGGATAGTTTGCAAAAGGCAAGGTATAGGCCAATTGTATAGGTTTGTGTCAAAAGCAAACAGAGAAAGATGAAATGAAATGAAATAGAAAACCTTCAAAGACGAAGCTAGCAATCACGTACACAAAAAAAAATGGAATTGAAAAATGCACAAACAATTGAATTTTTTGTTTGTCGTAATTCCTGTTACCTTAAACTACACCGACCCGAATGAATCAGCGTGTTAAGCAGTTCGTATAAAATATATAGCATCCGACTTAGTAGACTTCCTGGAGGAGCTTCTGCCGATATCGTTACTCGATGAGATAGAGTGGAGCGCAGCGCTACTTTAAACAACCTCTCTCTCTCTCTCAAATAGCTACTTATCCCGTACAAGTGAAGAAGTACGAGAAGTCGACATCTATCAACTCCAACAACGGTTGACCGAACAATTGCTTTGTTTCCGTTTCCGTCTCAGTTAAACCAGCTGATGGACTGACGGACGTCAATGAACTAATGCGCTTTTCTCCTCACATCGGCGATACTTACAGTACGCCAGGAAGACCAACCAGGGCCATCGAGATACGTAGAGCAACAGCTGGCCATTACAAATAAGACAAACAGATACATCTGTGGTCCACAAAATGTGCGACATTTAAATTTGCCAAAAAGGAGCCGAAACCGGTTGTGGTTCTAATGCAACTGAGTAATGCGCTGTCCTGAACGTGCTCTCTAGCAGATAGATCTAAATGACCAGGCTAAAATCAAGTTAACCCCCGGCGTACTTTACAGCGATCAACGGTAGAAAGGAAGTTGAACTAAACATGGTCTACTCTCCAAGCGAACATTTATATTTATAAGATCACCTGAAATCGAACACGGGTCGGTCTCGCCAGCTGCAATGCATGGCGATGGCGCTAAAGCTCCGATGGAGTGCGAGTTCTACTGACCTTAAACGCATGCCCATCGAATAAAAATGGGCTTACAATGTACTTAGGCACCGCTAGCGTCTTTTTTGCAATTTTATTCCCCAAATTTTTCGTATGATTTTTAACAAAGAAATCACTTCTCACTTATCAGTTAGCTTAAGTAGAGTTTGATTTTATTTTCATTAACACCTATTATTACTCAGCAACAGGACCTATTGTATATATTGTACTATTACCTGTATAGATATTTTCAGCGTTAATGTTCAGCGTTCTCAGAATGAACGTATGCGTGAGGAGAAGCTAACGCAAACGGACACAGATACCTTAGAATCGACAATTTGCTGTGGCTCCAGTGGAGTGGATTGGACGTTGTCAAAGCTATGTGGTGTATTTTTTTTTTGCTCTATTAATCGATGTACCTCGTGGTTTCTTTTGTTTCTGGAGTTCCCTGCTCCGGCTTGGGTGCCGACTTGGATGATAAAAGAGAGCGGTCGGTAGGCCGCGCTCTTTATTTTACACTTTATAGGGCTATTAGATTATAGGTTAAAGTGCATCCATCTAGCCACGAAGTGTCCACGACTTGGTAACTGAGCTAGTGCTAGGCCCAGTCATTGAGACGGCCTCTAAAAATTTGCACGGTACCACAACTCTGCTAGTCCAGCGATCGTTCAGCGGGCATTCGAAATGCATCAGAATTCCATCTTAGGCAGTCTTCTGAAAACAGCATTTGTGCGGCGAATAAATGATGTTGTTGATTTTGTTTTTCCTCTCATCGCGTAAAAGCCAACATATAATCAGAAAATGATGGGATTAAGAAGAATGTAATCGCATGTTTTAAGGAACAATGCTTGTAAGCTTACCGGTGCAGTTTACCCCGGAAACGACAAGTCCTCAAGAACTTCTGAAGAAAATTCTCCAAGTCCCCTTTCGCTGGCGCGTCATTCAACCACACTCTGACGGAACAATGATTTTTATGCTCAACACATGCTCAATTTGCCAGTTCGGCTAGCGTTGTGCAAGCGAGAAGCAGATAGGACCGATAGGCTTTTGTCTCTTTCTCGCTACCGGAGGATCTTCGCCCAAAATGCTTCCTGGGAATTCCTGCGCTCACAAATTGAGACTTTCGCGTCGTTCGCTCACACGATCAGCCGAGAGGCACCCAAAAGTAACTCAAACTGGAGAGGTGCACATAGAACATCATCTTTTTTGCTCTTTCCCGCTACAGAAGGGCTTCGGCATTTGCTTGCTGGGTAGCTGAATGCAACCCGAAAGCGATCGTGTTTCCTGTCAGCGGGGTTGAGAGAAGGTAGCCAGCCAGCTCAACCGTGCTTACGTTTGCGTTCGCTCCCCCTAGCCAATGAGCACACAAACTTTGCATGTACGAATGCCATGTAAGAAATCATTTAATGGAAAATAGCTGATTTACCAGGATTTGTTTTATCGTCCTAGTTTAGGGCAACATTTCAGGGGCAACATTGTTACGAATCGAGGTCGTAGTTTAATCTTTGAAGATCTCTATTCAACTGCTTTCTCATTGTTTTTGAATTCAATCCATTTGTTCTGTTGCTAGCTTCATCTTTAGCAATGTTCTATTTCTCTTCGTTCAACTTTCTCTGTTGCTGTTGAAACAACGTTATACAATAGGTGTGAATTCTTACTTTTTTAAACTATGAACTGAACTCTACACTTCCAACCTTATCTTATTTGTATGATATACATCCGCCATTTCGAAACATTATTATTCTTTTGCATTATTTATCATCGATTTTACTCAATTCGTTTATCAAATCTGGCTGAAGGGTTTGAAAATTTCGCATTTAACGGCCCATCGTAAAACATGCTCATCCTAGCCCGATATCTTACTCTCATTCAGCGATTTTTAAGGAACTAGTGAACTGAACTCTCGGATGATGTTTGTCACAATTTTTTCTCTTTCACTATTTGCTGTCTCTGTCTCTTTCGCTTTTGCTTCTTTTTATTTTCTATTCGCTTACTCTTATTTCGTCACCTACGCGCGCCCGGAAACAATTTTCCTTTTCCCCTGGTATTTTCACTTTTATTGCTGTTCCTATTAAAAACATAACCCGTGTTCTTAGTCATTTCTCTGTGTATTCTTAATTTAAGTTTTTTACAACAACCAATATTTCAACGCAACTCAACGCAATAATAAAAAAAATGCAATTTTACTTAATATGTGCACAGCGTTATTGAAGAATATATTTACTGTTATTTTGCAAAACGGCCATACCTTTACCCTCCATGATGTAATAGTCCCTCGTTTCAAAGAATGAAACGAATTAAGGATGTACTAAAAAAATTTTTTCATATCAAGAATGTACTAATAAAATTTTTTTTAGTTCTAGGATGTACTAAAAAAATTTTTTTGATCGAGGATGAACTATAAAATTTTTTTTTAGATCGAGGATGTACTAAAAAATTTTTTTTTAGATCGAGGATGTACTAAAAAAGTTGTTTTAGATCGAGGATGTACTAAAAAAATTTTTTTTGATCGAGGATGTACTAAAAAAATTTTTTTAAATCGAGGATGTACTAAAAAAATTTTTTTTTAATCGAGGATGTACTAAAAAAATTTGTTTTAGATCGAGGATGTACTAAAAAATTTTTTTTAGATCGAGGATGTACTAGAAAAATTTTTTTTAAACCGAGGATGTACTAAAAAAATTTTTTTTAGATCGAGGATGTACTAAAAAATTTTTTTAGATCGAGGATGTACTAAAAAAATTTTTTTCATATCAAGGATGTACTAAAAAAATTTTTTTAGATCGAGGATGTACTAAAAAAATTTTTTCATATCAAGGATGTACTAAAAAAATTTTTTTTAGATCGAGGATGTACTAAAAAAATTTTTTTTGATCAAGGATGTACTAAAAAAATTTTTTTCATATCGAGGATGTACTAAAAAAATTTTTTTTAGATCGAGGATGTACTAAAAAAATTTTTTCATATCAAGGATGTACTAAAAAAATTTTTTTTAGATCGAGGATGTACTAAAAAATTTTTTTAGATCGAGGATGTACTAAAAAAATTTTTTTCATATCAAGGATGTACTAAAAAAATTTTTTTTAGATCGAGGATGTACTAAAAAAATTTTTTTTGATCAAGGATGTACTAAAAAAATTTTTTTCATATCGAGGATGTACTAAAAAAATTTTTTTTGATCGAGGATGTACAAAAACAATTTTTTTTAGATCGAGGATGTACTAAAAATTTTTTTTTCATATCAAGGATGTACTAAAAAAATTTTTTTCATATCAAGGATGTACTAAAAAAATTTTTTTTAGATCGAGGATGTACTAAAAAATTTTTTTAGATCGAGGATGTACTAAAAAAATTTTTTTCATATCAAGGATGTACTAAAAAAATTGTTTTTGATCGAGGATGTACTAAAAAAATTTTTTTCATATCAAGGATGTACTAAAAAAATTTTTTTTAGATCAAGGATGTACTAAAAAAATTTGTTTTGATCGAGGATGTACTAAAAAAAATTTTTTCATATCAAGGATGTACTAGAAAAATTTTTTTCATATCAAGGATGTACTAAAAAAATTTTTTTTAGATCGAGGATGTACTAAAAAATTTTTTTTGATCGAGGATGTACTAAAAAAATTTTTTTCATATCAAGGATGTACTAAAAAAATTTTTTTTAGATCGAGGATGTACTAAAAAAAATTTTTTTGATCGAGGATGTACTAAAAAAATTTTTTTTAGATCGAGGATGTACTAAAAAAATTTTTTTAGATCGAGGATGTACTAAAAAAATTTTTTTAGATCGAGGATGTACTAAAAAAATTTTTTTTTAGATCGAGGATGTACTAAAAAAATTTTTTTAGATCGAGGATGTACAAAAAAAATTTTTTTTAAATCGATGATGTACTAAAAAAAATTTTTTTAGATCGAGGATGTACTAAAAATTTTTTTAGATCGAGAATGTACTAAAAAACTTTTTTTAGATCGAGGATGTACTAAAAAAATTTTTTTTTAGATCGAGGATGTACTAAAAAAATTTTTTTAGATCGAGGATGTACAAAAAAAATTTTTTTTAAATCGATGATGTACTAAAAAAAATTTTTTTAGATCGAGGATGTACTAAAAAAATTTTTCTAGATCGAGGATGTACTAAAAAAATTTTTTAGATCGAGGATGTACTAACAAAATTTTTTTTAGATCGAGGATGTACTAAAAAATTTTTTTTAGATCGAGGATGTACTAAAAAAATTTTTTTTGATCGAGGATGTACTAAAATAATTATTTTGATCGAGGATGTACTAAAAAAATTTTTTTTAGATCGAGGATGTACTAAAAAAAATTGTTTAGATCGAGGATGTACTAAAAAAATTTTTTTCATATCAAGGATGTACTAAAAATTTTTTTTTAGATCGAGGATGTACTAAAAAAATTTTTTTGATCGAGGATGTACTAAAAAAATTTTTTTCATATCAAGGATGTACTAAAAATTTTTTTTTTGATCGAGGATGTACTAAAAAAATTTTTTTTAGATCGAAGATGTTCTAAAAAAATTTTTTTTGATCGAGGATGTACTAAAAAAATTTTTTTAGATCGAGGATGTACTAAAAAAAATTTTTTCATATCAAGGATGTACTAAAAAAAATTTTTTTGATCGAGGATGTACTAAAAAAATTTTTTTTTAGATCGAGGAAGTACTAAAAAAATTTTTTTTGATCGAGGATGTACTAAAAAATTTTTTTTTAGATCGAGGATGTACTAAAAAAATTTTTTTTTATCGAGGATGTACTAAAAAAATTTTTTTCATATCAAGGATGTACTAAAAAAATTTTTTTTTTAGATCGAGGATGTACTAAAAAAATTTTTTTTGATCTAGGATGTACTAAAAAAATTTTTTTAGATCGAGGATGTACTAACAAAAATTTTTTTAGATCGAGGATGTACTAAAAAATTTTTTTAGATCGAGGATGTACTAAAAAAATTTTTTCATATCAAGGATGTACTAAAAAAATTTTTTTTAAATCGAGGATGTACTAAAAAATTTTTTTTATCGAGGATGTACTAAAAAATTTTTTTAGATCGAGGATGTACTAAAAAAATTTTTTTAGATCAAGGATGTACTAAAAAATTTTTTTTGATCGAGGATGTACTAAAAAATTTTTTTTAGATCGAGGATGTACTAAAAAAATTTTTTTACATCGAGGATGTACTAAAAACTTTTTTTTTTATCGAGGATGTACTAAAAAAATTTTTTTTGATCGAGGATGTACTAAAAAAATTTTTTTTAGATCGACGATGTACTAAAAAATTTTTTTAGATCGAGGATGTACTAAAAAAATTTTTTTTAGATCGAGGATGTACTAAAAAATTTTTTTTAAATCGAGGATGTACTAAAAAAAATTTTTTCATATCAAGGATGTACTAAAAAAATTTTTTTTAGGTCGAGGATGTACTAAAAAAATTTTTTTAGATCGAGGATGTACTAAAAAAATTTTTTTTAGGTCGAGGATGTACTAAAAAAATTTTTTTAGATCGAGGATGTACAAAAAAAATTTTTTTTAAATCGATGATGTACTAAAAAAAATTTTTTTAGATCGAGGATGTACTAAAAAAATTTTTTTTAGGTCGAGGATGTACTAAAAAAATTTTTTTAGATCGAGGATGTACTAAAAAAATTTTTTTTAGGTCGAGGATGTACTAAAAAAATTTTTTTAGATCGAGGATGTACTAAAAAAATTTTTTTTAGATCGAGGATGTACTAAAAAATTTTTTTTAAATCGAGGATGTACTAAAAAAAATTTTTTTAGATCGAGGATGTACTAAAAAAATTTTTTTTAAATCGAGGATGTACTAAAAAAATTTTTTTAGATCGAGGATGTACTAAAAAAATTTTTTTAAATCGAGGATGTACTAAAAAAATTTTTTTTAAATCGAGGATGTACTAAAAAAATTTTTTTAGATCGAGGATGTACTAAAAAAATTTTTTTTAAATCGAGGATGTACTAAAAAAATTTTTTTAGATCGAGGATGTACTAAAAAAATTTTTTTTAGATCGAGGATGTACTAAAAAATTTTTTTAAATCGAGGATGTACTAAAAAAAATTTTTTCATATCAAGGATGTTCTAAAAAAATTTTTTTTAGATCGAGGATGTACTAAAAAAATTTTTTTAGATCGAGGATGTACTAAAAAAATTTTTTTTAAATCGAGGATGTACTAAAAAAATTTTTTTAGATCGAGGATGTACTAAAAAAATTTTTTTTAGGTCGAGGATGTACTAAAAAAATTTTTTTAGATCGAGGATGTACTAAAAAAATTTTTTTTAGGTCGAGGATGTACTAAAAAAATTTTTTTAGATCGAGGATGTACTAAAAAAATTTTTTTTAGATCGAGGATGTACTAAAAAAATTTTTTTAAATCGAGGATGTACTAAAAAAATTTTTTTTAAATCGAGGATGTACTAAAAAAATTTTTTTAGATCGAGGATGTACTAAAGAAATTTTATTTTAGGTCGAGGATGTACTAAAAAAATTTTTTTAGATCAAGGATGTACTAAAAAAATTTTTTTTAAATCGAGGATGTACTAAAAAAATTTTTTTAGATCGAGGATGTACTAAAAAAATTTTTTTTAGATCGAGGATGTACTAAAAAATTTTTTTTAAATCGAGGATGTACTAAAAAATTTTTTTAGATCGAGGATGTACTAAAAAAATTTTTTTAAATCGAGGATGTACTAAAAAAATTTTTTTTTAAATCGAGGATGTACTAAAAAAATTTTTTTAGATCGAGGATGTACTAAAAAAATTTTTTTTTAAATCGAGGATGTACTAAAAAAATTTTTTTAGATCGAGGATGTACTAAAAAAATTTTTTTTAGATCGAGGATGTACTAAAAAATTTTTTTTAAATCGAGGATGTACTAAAAAAAATTTTTTCATATCAAGGATGTACTAAAAAAATTTTTTTTAGATCGAGGATGTACTAAAAAAATTTTTTTTAGATCGAGGATGTACTAAAAAAATTTTTTTAAATCGAGGATGTACTAAAAAAATTTTTTTTTAAATCGAGGATGTACTAAAAAAATTTTTTTAGATCGAGGATGTACTAAAAAAATTTTTTTTAGGTCGAGGATGTACTAAAAAAATTTTTTTAGATCGAGGATGTACTAAAAAAATTTTTTTTAAATCGAGGATGTACTAAAAAAATTTTTTTAGATCGAGGATGTACTAAAAAAAATTTTTTTTAGATCGAGGATGTACTAAAAATTTTTTTTTAAATCGAGGATGTACTAAAAAAATTTTTTTAGATCGAGGATGTACTAAAAAAATTTTTTTAAATCGAGGATGTACTAAAAAAATTTTTTTTAAATCGAGGATGTACTAAAAAAATTTTTTTAGATCGAGGATGTACTAAAAAAATTTTTTTTAAATCGAGGATGTACTAAAAAAATTTTTTAAGATCGAGGATGTACTAAAAAAATTTTTTTTAGGTCGAGGATGTACTAAAAAAATTTTTTTTAGGTCGAGGATGTACTAAAAAAATTTTTTTAGATCGAGGATGTACTAAAAAAATTTTTTTTAGGTCGAGGATGTACTAAAAAAATTTTTTTAGATCGAGGATGTACTAAAAAAATTTTTTTTAAATCGAGGATGTACTAAAAAAATTTTTTTAGATCGAGGATGTACTAAAAAAATTTTTTTAAATCGAGGATGTACTAAAAAAATTTTTTTTAAATCGAGGATGTACTAAAAAAATTTTTTTAGATCGAGGATGTACTAAAAAAATTTTTTTTAAATCGAGGATGTACTAAAAAAATTTTTTTAGATCGAGGATGTACTAAAAAAATTTTTTTTAGATCGAGGATGTACTAAAAAATTTTTTTAAATCGAGGATGTACTAAAAAAAAATTTTTTCATATCAAGGATGTTCTAAAAAAATTTTTTTTAGATCGAGGATGTACTAAAAAAATTTTTTTAGATCGAGGATGTACTAAAAAAATTTTTTTTAAATCGAGGATGTACTAAAAAAATTTTTTTAGATCGAGGATGTACTAAAAAAATTTTTTTTAGGTCGAGGATGTACTAAAAAAATTTTTTTAGATCGAGGATGTACTAAAAAAATTTTTTTTAGGTCGAGGATGTACTAAAAAAATTTTTTTAGATCGAGGATGTACTAAAAAAATTTTTTTTAGATCGAGGATGTACTAAAAAAATTTTTTTAAATCGAGGATGTACTAAAAAAATTTTTTTTAAATCGAGGATGTACTAAAAAAATTTTTTTAGATCGAGGATGTACTAAAGAAATTTTATTTTAGGTCGAGGATGTACTAAAAAAATTTTTTTAGATCAAGGATGTACTAAAAAATTTTTTTTTAAATCGAGGATGTACTAAAAAAATTTTTTTAGATCGAGGATGTACTAAAAAAATTTTTTTTAGATCGAGGATGTACTAAAAAATTTTTTTTAAATCGAGGATGTACTAAAAAAATTTTTTTAGATCGAGGATGTACTAAAAAAATTTTTTTAAATCGAGGATGTACTAAAAAAATTTTTTTTAAATCGAGGATGTACTAAAAAAATTTTTTTAGATCGAGGATGTACTAAAAAAATTTTTTTTAAATCGAGGATGTACTAAAAAAATTTTTTTAGATCGAGGATGTACTAAAAAAATTTTTTTTAGATCGAGGATGTACTAAAAAATTTTTTTTAAATCGAGGATGTACTAAAAAAAATTTTTTCATATCAAGGATGTACTAAAAAAATTTTTTTTAGATCGAGGATGTACTAAAAAAATTTTTTTTAGATCGAGGATGTACTAAAAAAATTTTTTTAAATCGAGGATGTACTAAAAAAATTTTTTTTAAATCGAGGATGTACTAAAAAAATTTTTTTAGATCGAGGATGTACTAAAAAAATTTTTTTTAGGTCGAGGATGTACTAAAAAAATTTTTTTAGATCGAGGATGTACTAAAAAATTTTTTTTTAAATCGAGGATGTACTAAAAAAATTTTTTTAGATCGAGGATGTACTAAAAAAATTTTTTTTAGATCGAGGATGTACTAAAAAATTTTTTTTAAATCGAGGATGTACTAAAAAAATTTTTTTAGATCGAGGATGTACTAAAAAAATTTTTTTAAATCGAGGATGTACTAAAAAAATTTTTTTTAAATCGAGGATGTACTAAAAAAATTTTTTTAGATCGAGGATGTACTAAAAAAATTTTTTTTAAATCGAGGATGTACTAAAAAAATTTTTTTAGATCGAGGATGTACTAAAAAAATTTTTTTTAGATCGAGGATGTACTAAAAAATTTTTTTTAAATCGAGGATGTACTAAAAAAAATTTTTCATATCAAGGATGTACTAAAAAAATTTTTTTTAGATCGAGGATGTACTAAAAAAATTTTTTTAGATCGAGGATGTACTAAAAAAATTTTTTTTACATCGAGGATGTACTAAAAAAATTTTTTTAGATCGAGGATGTACTAAAAAAATTTTTTTTAGGTCGAGGATGTACTAAAAAAATTTTTTTAGATCGAGGATGTACTAAAAAAATTTTTTTTAGATCGAGGATGTACTAAAAAAATTTTTTTAAATCGAGGATGTACTAAAAAAATTTTTTTTAAATCGAGGATGTACTAAAAAAATTTTTTTAGATCGAGGATGTACTAAGAAAATTTTTTTTAGGTCGAGGATGTACTAAAAAAATTTTTTTAGATCGAGGATGTACTAAAAAAATTTTTTTTAGATCGAGGATGTACTAAAAAAATTTTTTTAAATCGAGGATGTACTAAAAAAATTTTTTTTAAATCGAGGATGTACTAAAAAAATTTTTTTAGATCGAGGATGTACTAAAAAAATTTTTTTTAGTTCGAGGATGTACTAAAAAAATTTTTTTAGATCGAGGATGTACTAAAAAATTTTTTTTTAAATCGAGGATGTACTAAAAAAATTTTTTTAGATCGAGGATGTACTAAAAAAATTTTTTTTAGATCGAGGATGTACTAAAAAAATTTTTTTAAATCGAGGATGTACTAAAAAAATTTTTTTTAAATCGAGGATGTACTAAAAAAATTTTTTTAGATCGAGGATGTACTAAAAAAATTTTTTTTAGGTCGAGGATGTACTAAAAAAATTTTTTTAGATCGAGGATGTACTAAAAAAATTTATTTTAAATCGAGGATGTACTAAAAAAATTTTTTTAGATCGAGGATGTACTAAAAAAATTTTTTTTAGATCGAGGATGTACTAAAAAATTTTTTTTAAATCGAGGATGTACTAAAAAAAATTTTTTCATATCAAGGATGTACTAAAAAAATTTTTTTTAGATCGAGGATGTACTAAAAAAATTTTTTTAGATCGAGGATGTACTAAAAAATTTTTTTTTAAATCGAGGATGTACTAAAAAAATTTTTTTAGATCGAGGATGTACTAAAAAAATTTTTTTTAAATCGAGGATGTACTAAAAAAATTTTTTTAGATCGAGGATGTACTAAAAAAATTTTTTTTAGGTCGAGGATGTACTAAAAAAATTTTTTTAGATCGAGGATGTACTAAAAAAATTTTTTTTAAATCGAGGATGTACTAAAAAAATTTTTTTAGATCGAGGATGTACTAAAAAAATTTTTTTAAATCGAGGATGTACTAAAAAAAATTTTTTTAAATCGAGGATGTACTAAAAAAATTTTTTTAGATCGAGGATGTACTAAAAAAATTTTTTTTAGGTCGAGGATGTACTAAAAAAATTTTTTTTAGGTCGAGGATGTACTAAAAAAATTTTTTTAGATCGAGGATGTACTAAAAAAATTTTTTTTAAATCGAGGATGTACTAAAAAAATTTTTTTAGATCGAGGATGTACTAAAAAAATTTATTTAAAATCGAGGATGTACTAAAAAAATTTTTTTAGATCGAGGATGTACTAAAAAAATTTTTTTAAATCGAGGATGTACTAAAAAAATTTTTTTTAAATCGAGGATGTACTAAAAAAATTTTTTTAGATCGAGGATGTACTAAAAAAATTTTTTTTAAATCGAGGATGTACTAAAAAAATTTTTTTAGATCGAGGATGTACTAAAAAAATTTTTTTTAGATCGAGGATGTACTAAAAAATTTTTTTTAAATCGAGGATGTACTAAAAAAAATTTTTTCATATCAAGGATGTACTAAAAAAATTTTTTTTAGATCGAGGATGTACTAAAAAAATTTTTTTAGATCGAGGATGTACTAAAAAAATTTTTTTTAAATCGAGGATGTACTAAAAAAATTTTTTTAGATCGAGGATGTACTAAAAAAATTTTTTTTAGGTCGAGGATGTACTAAAAAAATTTTTTTAGATCGAGGATGTACTAAAAAAATTTTTTTTAAATCGAGGATGTACTAAAAAAATTTTTTTAGATCGAGGATGTACTAAAAAAATTTTTTTTAGGTCGAGGATGTACTAAAAAAATTTTTTTAGATCGAGGATGTACTAAAAAAATTTTTTTTAGATCGAGGATGTACTAAAAAAATTTTTTTAAATCGAGGATGTACTAAAAAAATTTGTTTTAAATCGAGGATGTACTAAAAAAATTTTTTTAGATCGAGGATGTACTAAAAAAATTTTTTTTAAATCGAGGATGTACTAAAAAAATTATTTTAGATCGAGGATGTACTAAAAAAATTTTTTTAGATCGAGGATGTACTAAAAATTTTTTTTTAAATCGAGGATGTACTAAAAAAAAATTTTTTCATATCAAGGATGTACTAAAAAATTTTTTTTTAGATCGAGGATGTACTAAAAAAATTTTTTTAGATCGAGGATGTACTAAAAAAATTTTTTTTAGATCGAGGATGTACTAAAAAATTTTTTTTAAATCGAGGATGTACTAAAAAAAATTTTTTCATATCAAGGATGTACTAAAAAAATTTTTTTTAGATCGAGGATGTACTAAAAAAATTTTTTTAGATCGAGGATGTACTAAAAAAATTTTTTTTAAATCGAGGATGTACTAAAAAAATTTTTTTAGATCGAGGATGTACTAAAAAAATTTTTTTTAGGTCGAGGATGTACTAAAAAAATTTTTTTAGATCGAGGATGTACTTAAAAAAATTTTTTTAGGTCGAGGATGTACTAAAAAAATTTTTTTAGATCGAGGATGTACTAAAAAAATTTTTTTTAGATCGAGGATGTACTAAAAAAATTTTTTTAAATCGAGGATGTACTAAAAAAATTTTTTTTAGGTCGAGGATGTACTAAAAAAATTTTTTTAGATCGAGGATGTACTAAAAAAATTTTTTTTAAATCGAGGATGTACTGAAAAAATTTTTTTAGATCGAGGATGTACTAAAAAAATTTTTTTAAATCGAGGATGTACTAAAAAAATTTTTTTTAAATCGAGGATGTACTAAAAAAATTTTTTTAGATCGAGGATGTACTAAAAAAATTTTTTTTAAATCGAGGATGTACTAAAAAAATTTTTTTAGATCGAGGATGTACTAAAAAAATTTTTTTTAGGTCGAGGATGTACTAAAAAAATTTTTTTAGATCGAGGATGTACTAAAAAAATTTTTTTTAAATCGAGGATGTACTAAAAAAATTTTTTTAGATCGAGGATGTACTAAAAAAATTTTTTTAAATCGAGGATGTACTAAAAAAATTTTTTTTAAATCGAGGATGTACTAAAAAAATTTTTTTAGATCGAGGATGTAGTAAAAAAATTTTTTTTAGGTCGAGGATGTACTAAAAAAATTTTTTTTAGGTCGAGGATGTACTAAAAAAATTTTTTAGATCGAGGATGTACTAAAAAAATTTTTTTTAGGTCGAGGATGTACTAAAAAAATTTTTTTAGATCGAGGATGTACTAAAAAATTTTTTTTTAAATCGAGGATGTACTAAAAAAATTTTTTTAGATCGAGGATGCACTAAAAAAATTTTTTTAAATCGAGGATGTACTAAAAAAATTTTTTTTAAATCGAGGATGTACTAAAAAAATTTTTTTAGATCGAGGATGTACTAAAAAAATTTTTTTTAAATCGAGGATGTACTAAAAAAATTTTTTTAGATCGAGGATGTACTAAAAAATTTTTTTTAAATCGAGGATGTACTAAAAAAAATTTTTTCATATCAAGGATGTACTAAAAAAATTTTTTTTAGATCGAGGATGTACTAAAAAAATTTTTTTAGATCGAGGATGTACTAAAAAAATTTTTTTAAATCGAGGATGTACTAAAAAAATTTTTTTAGATCGAGGATGTGCTAAAAAAATTTTTTTTAGATCAAGGATGTACTAAAAAAATTTTTTTTAGATCGAGGATGTACTAAAAAAATTTTTTTAGATCGAGGATGTACTAAAAAAATTTTTTTTAGATCGAGGATGTACTAAAAAATTTTTTTTAAATCGAGGATGTACTAAAAAAAATTTTTTCATATCAAGGATGTACTAAAAAAATTTTTTTTAGATCGAGGATGTACTAAAAAAATTTTTTTAGATCGAGGATGTACTAAAAAATTTTTTTTTAAATCGAGGATGTACTAAAAAAATTTTTTTAGATCGAGGATGTACTAAAAAAATTTTTTTTAGATCGAGGATGTACTAAAAAAAATTTTTTTAGATCGAGGATGTACTAAAAAAATTTTTTTTAGATCGAGGATGTACTAAAAAAATTTTTTTAAATCGAGGATGTACTAAAAAAATTTTTTTTAAATCGAGGATGTACTAAAAAAATTTTTTTAGATCGAGGATGTACTAAAAAAATTTTTTTTAGATCGAGGATGTACTAAAAAAATTTTTTTAGATCGAGGATGTACTAAAAAAAATTTTTTCATATCAAGGATGTACTAAAAAAATTTTTTTTAGATCGAGGATGTACTAAAAAAATTTTTTTAAATCGAGGATGTACTAAAAAAATTTTTTTTAAATCGAGGATGTACTAAAAAAATTTTTTTAGATCGAGGATGTGCTAAAAAAATTTTTTTAGATCGAGGATGTACTAAAAAAATTTTTTTCATATCAAGGATGTACTAAAAAATTTTTTTTTAAATCGAGGATGTACTAAAAAAATTTTTTTAGATCGAGGATGTGCTAAAAAAATTTTTTTTAGATCAAGGATGTACTAAAAAAATTTTTTTTAGATCGAGGATGTACTAAAAAAATTTTTTTAGATCGAGGATGTACTAAAAAAATTTTTTTTAAATCGAGGATGTACTAAAAAAATTTTTTTAAATCGAGGATGTACTAAAAAAATTTTTTTTAGATCGAGGATGTACTAAAAAATTTTTTTTAAATCGAGGATGTACTAAAAAAAATTTTTTCATATCAAGGATGTACTAAAAAAATTTTTTTTAGATCGAGGATGTACTAAAAAAATTTTTTTAGATCGAGGATGTACTAAAAAAATTTTTTTTAAATCGAGGATGTACTAAAAAAATTTTTTTAGATCGAGGATGTACTAAAAAAATTTTTTTTAGATCGAGGATGTACTAAAAAAATTTTTTTAGATCGAGGATGTACTAAAAAAAATTTTTTCATATCAAGGATGTACTAAAAAAATTTTTTTTAGATCGAGGATGTACTAAAAAATTTTTTTTAAATCGAGGATGTACTAAAAAAATTTTTTTAAATCGAGGATGTACTAAAAAAATTTTTTTAGATCGAGGATGTGCTAAAAAAATTTTTTTTAGATCAAGGATGTACTAAAAAAATTTTTTTTAGATCGAGGATGTACTAAAAAAATTTTTTAGATCGAGGATGTACTAAAAAAATTTTTTTTAAATCGAGGATGTACTAAAAAAAATTTTTTAAATCGAGGATGTACTAAAAAAATTTTTTTTAAATCGAGGATGTACTAAAAAAATTTTTTTAGATCGAGGATGTGCTAAAAAAATTTTTTTTAGATCAAGGATGTACTAAAAAAATTTTTTTTAGATCGAGGATGTACTAAAAAAATTTTTTTAGATCGAGGATGTACTAAAAAAATTTTTTTTAGATCGAGGATGTACTAAAAAATTTTTTTTAAATCGAGGATGTACTAAAAAAAATTTTTTCATATCAAGGATGTACTAAAAAAATTTTTTTTAGATCGAGGATGTACTAAAAAAATTTTTTTAGATCGAGGATGTACTAAAAAAAATTTTTTTAAATCGAGGATGTACTAAAAAAATTTTTTTAGATCGAGGATGTACTAAAAAAATTTTTTTTAGATCGAGGATGTACTAAAAAAATTTTTTTAGATCGAGGATGTACTAAAAAAAATTTTTTCATATCAAGGATGTACTAAAAAATTTTTTTTTAGATCGAGGATGTACTAAAAAAATTTTTTTAAATCGAGGATGTACTAAAAAAATTTTTTTTAAATCGAGGATGTACTAAAAAAATTTTTTTAGATCGAGGATGTGCTAAAAAAATTTTTTTTAGATCAAGGATGTACTAAAAAAATTTTTTTTAGATCGAGGATGTACTAAAAAAATTTTTTTAAATCGAGGATGTACTAAAAAAATTTTTTTTAAATCGAGGATGTACTAAAAAAATTTTTTTAAATCGAGGATGTACTAAAAAAATTTTTTTTAAATCGAGGATGTACTAAAAAAATTTTTTTAGATCGAGGATGTGCTAAAAAAATTTTTTTTAGATCAAGGATGTACTAAAAAAATTTTTTTTAGATCGAGGATGTACTAAAAAAATTTTTTTAGATCGAGGATGTACTAAAAAAATTTTTTTTAGATCGAGGATGTACTAAAAAATTTTTTTTAAATCGAGGATGTACTAAAAAAAATTTTTTCATATCAAGGATGTACTAAAAAAATTTTTTTTAGATCGAGGATGTACTAAAAAAATTTTTTTAGATCGAGGATGTACTAAAAAAATTTTTTTTAAATCGAGGATGTACTAAAAAAATTTTTTTAGATCGAGGATGTACTAAAAAAATTTTTTTTAGATCGAGGATGTACTAAAAAAATTTTTTTAGATCGAGGATGTACTAAAAAAATTTTTTTTAGATCGAGGATGTACTAAAAAAATTTTTTTTAAATCGAAGATGTACTAAAAAAATTTTTTTTAAATCGAGGATGTACTAAAACAATTTTTTTAGATCGAGGATGTACTAAAAAAATTTTTTTTAGATCGAGGATGTACTAAAAAAATTTTTTTAGATCGAGGATGTACTAAAAAAAATTTTTTCATATCAAGGATGTACTAAAAAAATTTTTTTTAGATCGAGGATGTACTAAAAAAATTTTTTTAAATCGAGGATGTACTAAAAAAATTTTTTTTAAATCGAGGATGTACTAAAAAAATTTTTTTAGATCGAGGATGTACTAAAAAAATTTTTTTTAGATCGAGGATGTACTAAAAAAATTTTTTTAAATCGAGGATGTACTAAAAAAATTTTTTTTAGATCGAGGATGTACTAAAAAAAATTTTTTTAAATCGAGGATGTACTAAAAAAATTTTTTTTAAATCGAGGATGTACTAAAAAAATTTTTTTAGATCGAGGATGTGCTAAAAAAATTTTTTTTAGATCAAGGATGTACTAAAAAAATTTTTTTTAGATCGAGGATGTACTAAAAAAATTTTTTTAGATCGAGGATGTACTAAAAAAATTTTTTTTAGATCGAGGATGTACTAAAAAATTTTTTTTAAATCGAGGATGTACTAAAAAAAATTTTTTCATATCAAGGATGTACTAAAAAAATTTTTTTTAGATCGAGGATGTACTAAAAAAATTTTTTTAGATCGAGGATGTACTAAAAAAATTTTTTTTAAATCGAGGATGTACTAAAAAAATTTTTTTAGATCGAGGATGTGCTAAAAAAATTTTTTTTAGATCAAGGATGTACTAAAAAAATTTTTTTTTGATCGAGGATGTACTAAAAAAATTTTTTTAGATCGAGGATGTACTAAAAAAATTTTTTTTAGATCGAGGATGTACTAAAAAATTTTTTTTAAATCGAGGATGTACTAAAAAAAATTTTTTCATATCAAGGATGTACTAAAAAAATTTTTTTTAGATCGAGGATGTACTAAAAAAATTTTTTTAGATCGAGGATGTACTAAAAAAATTTTTTTTAAATCGAGGATGTACTAAAAAAATTTTTTTAGATCGAGGATGTACTAAAAAAATTTTTTTTAGATCGAGGATGTACTAAAAAAATTTTTTTAGATCGAGGATGTACTAAAAAAATTTTTTTTAGATCGAGGATGTACTAAAAAAATTTTTTTAAATCGAGGATGTACTAAAAAAATTTTTTTTAAATCGAGGATGTACTAAAAAAATTTTTTTAGATCGAGGATGTACTAAAAAAATTTTTTTTAAATCGAGGATGTACTAAAAAAAATTTTTTTAGATCGAGAATGTACTAAAAAAATTTTTTTTAGATCGAGGATGTACTAAAAAATTTTTTTTAAATCGAGGATGTACTAAAAAAATTTTTTTAGATCGAGGATGTACTAAAAAAATTTTTTTTAGGTCGAGGATGTACTAAAATAATTTTTTTAGATCGAGGATGTACTAAAAAAATTTTTTTTAGGTCGAGGATGTACTAAAAAAATTTTTTTAGATCGAGGATGTACTAAAAAAATTTTTTTTAGATCGAGGATGTACTAAAAAATTTTTTTTAAATCGAGGATGTACTAAAAAAATTTTTTTTAAATCGAGAATGTACTAAAAAAATTTTTTTTTAAATCGAGGATGTACTAAAAAAATTTTTTTTAGATCGAGGATGTACTAAAAAATTTTTTTTAAATCGAGGATGTACTAAAAAATTTTTTTTAGGTCGAGGATGTACTAAAAAAATTTTTTTTAGGTCGAGGATGTACTAAAAAAATTTTTTTAGATCGAGGATGTACTAAAAAAATTTTTTTTAGATCGAGGATGTACTAAAAAAATTTTTTTAGATCGAGGATGTACTAAAAAAAATTTTTTCATATCAAGGATGTACTAAAAAAATTTTTTTTAGATCGAGGATGTACTAAAAAATTTTTTTTAAATCGAGGATGTACTAAAAAAATTTTTTTAAATCGAGGATGTACTAAAAAAATTTTTTTAGATCGAGGATGTGCTAAAAAAATTTTTTTTAGATCAAGGATGTACTAAAAAAATTTTTTTTAGATCGAGGATGTACTAAAAAAATTTTTTAGATCGAGGATGTACTAAAAAAATTTTTTTTAAATCGAGGATGTACTAAAAAAAATTTTTTAAATCGAGGATGTACTAAAAAAATTTTTTTTAAATCGAGGATGTACTAAAAAAATTTTTTTAGATCGAGGATGTGCTAAAAAAATTTTTTTTAGATCAAGGATGTACTAAAAAAATTTTTTTTAGATCGAGGATGTACTAAAAAAATTTTTTTAGATCGAGGATGTACTAAAAAAATTTTTTTTAGATCGAGGATGTACTAAAAAATTTTTTTTAAATCGAGGATGTACTAAAAAAAATTTTTTCATATCAAGGATGTACTAAAAAAATTTTTTTTAGATCGAGGATGTACTAAAAAAATTTTTTTAGATCGAGGATGTACTAAAAAAAATTTTTTTAGATCGAGGATGTACTAAAAAAATTTTTTTAGATCGAGGATGTACTAAAAAAATTTTTTTTAGATCGAGGATGTACTAAAAAAATTTTTTTAGATCGAGGATGTACTAAAAAAAAATTTTTCATATCAAGGATGTACTAAAAAATTTTTTTTTAGATCGAGGATGTACTAAAAAAATTTTTTTAAATCGAGGATGTACTAAAAAAATTTTTTTTAAATCGAGGATGTACTAAAAAAATTTTTTTAGATCGAGGATGTGCTAAAAAAATTTTTTTTAGATCAAGGATGTACTAAAAAAATTTTTTTTAGATCGAGGATGTACTAAAAAAATTTTTTTAAATCGAGGATGTACTAAAAAAATTTTTTTTAAATCGAGGATGTACTAAAAAAATTTTTTTAAATCGAGGATGTACTAAAAAAATTTTTTTTAAATCGAGGATGTACTAAAAAAATTTTTTTAGATCGAGGATGTGCTAAAAAAATTTTTTTTAGATCAAGGATGTACTAAAAAAATTTTTTTTAGATCGAGGATGTACTAAAAAAATTTTTTTAGATCGAGGATGTACTAAAAAAATTTTTTTTAGATCGAGGATGTACTAAAAAATTTTTTTTAAATCGAGGATGTACTAAAAAAAATTTTTTCATATCAAGGATGTACTAAAAAAATTTTTTTTAGATCGAGGATGTACTAAAAAAATTTTTTTAGATCGAGGATGTACTAAAAAAATTTTTTTTAAATCGAGGATGTACTAAAAAAATTTTTTTAGATCGAGGATGTACTAAAAAAATTTTTTTTAGATCGAGGATGTACTAAAAAAATTTTTTTAGATCGAGGATGTACTAAAAAAATTTTTTTTAGATCGAGGATGTACTAAAAAAATTTTTTTAAATCGAAGATGTACTAAAAAAATTTTTTTTAAATCGAGGATGTACTAAAACAATTTTTTTAGATCGAGGATGTACTAAAAAAATTTTTTTTAGATCGAGGATGTACTAAAAAAATTTTTTTAGATCGAGGATGTACTAAAAAAAATTTTTTCATATCAAGGATGTACTAAAAAAATTTTTTTTAGATCGAGGATGTACTAAAAAAATTTTTTTAAATCGAGGATGTACTAAAAAAATTTTTTTTAAATCGAGGATGTACTAAAAAAATTTTTTTAGATCGAGGATGTACTAAAAAAATTTTTTTTAGATCGAGGATGTACTAAAAAAATTTTTTTAAATCGAGGATGTACTAAAAAAATTTTTTTTAGATCGAGGATGTACTAAAAAAATTTTTTTAAATCGAGGATGTACTAAAAAAATTTTTTTTAAATCGAGGATGTACTAAAAAAATTTTTTTAGATCGAGGATGTGCTAAAAAAATTTTTTTTAGATCAAGGATGTACTAAAAAAATTTTTTTTAGATCGAGGATGTACTAAAAAAATTTTTTTAGATCGAGGATGTACTAAAAAAATTTTTTTTAGATCGAGGATGTACTAAAAAATTTTTTTTAAATCGAGGATGTACTAAAAAAAATTTTTTCATATCAAGGATGTACTAAAAAAATTTTTTTTAGATCGAGGATGTACTAAAAAAATTTTTTTAGATCGAGGATGTACTAAAAAAATTTTTTTTAAATCGAGGATGTACTAAAAAAATTTTTTTAGATCGAGGATGTGCTAAAAAAATTTTTTTTAGATCAAGGATGTACTAAAAAAATTTTTTTTAGATCGAGGATGTACTAAAAAAATTTTTTTAGATCGAGGATGTACTAAAAAAATTTTTTTTAGATCGAGGATGTACTAAAAAATTTTTTTTAAATCGAGGATGTACTAAAAAAAATTTTTTCATATCAAGGATGTACTAAAAAAATTTTTTTTAGATCGAGGATGTACTAAAAAAATTTTTTTAGATCGAGGATGTACTAAAAAAATTTTTTTTAAATCGAGGATGTACTAAAAAAATTTTTTTAGATCGAGGATGTACTAAAAAAATTTTTTTTAGATCGAGGATGTACTAAAAAAATTTTTTTAGATCGAGGATGTACTAAAAAAATTTTTTTTAGATCGAGGATGTACTAAAAAAATTTTTTTAAATCGAGGATGTACTAAAAAAATTTTTTTTAAATCGAGGATGTACTAAAAAAATTTTTTTAGATCGAGGATGTACTAAAAAAATTTTTTTTAAATCGAGGATGTACTAAAAAAATTTTTTTAGATCGAGAATGTACTAAAAAAATTTTTTTTAGATCGAGGATGTACTAAAAAATTTTTTTTAAATCGAGGATGTACTAAAAAAATTTTTTTAGATCGAGGATGTACTAAAAAAATTTTTTTTAGGTCGAGGATGTACTAAAATAATTTTTTTAGATCGAGGATGTACTAAAAAAATTTTTTTTAGGTCGAGGATGTACTAAAAAAATTTTTTTAGATCGAGGATGTACTAAAAAAATTTTTTTTAGATCGAGGATGTACTAAAAAATTTTTTTTAAATCGAGGATGTACTAAAAAAATTTTTTTTAAATCGAGAATGTACTAAAAAAATTTTTTTTAAATCGAGGATGTACTAAAAAAATTTTTTTTAGATCGAGGATGTACTAAAAAATTTTTTTTAAATCGAGGATGTACTAAAAAATTTTTTTTAGGTCGAGGATGTACTAAAAAAATTTTTTTTAGGTCGAGGATGTACTAAAAAAATTTTTTTAGATCGAGGATGTACTAAAAAATTTTTTTTTAGATCGAGGATGTACTAAAAAAATTTTTTTAGATCGAGGATGTACTAAAAAAATTTTTTTTAGATCGAGGATGTACTAAAAAAATTTTTTTAAATCGAGGATGTACTAAAAAAATTTTTTTTAAATCGAGGATGTACTAAAAAAATTTTTTTAGATCGAGGATGTACTAAAAAAATTTTTTTTAAATCGAGGATGTACTAAAAAAATTTTTTTAGATCGAGGATGTACTAAAAAAATTTTTTTTAGATCGAGGATGTACTAAAAAAATTTTTTTAGATCGAGGATGTACTAAAAAAATTTTTTTTAGATCGAGGATGTACTAAAAAAATTTTTTTAAATCGAGGATGTACTAAAAAAATTTTTTTTAAATCGAGGATGTACTAAAAAATTTTTTTTAAATCGAGGATGTACTAAAAAAAATTTTTTCATATCAAGGATGTACTAAAAAAATTTTTTTTAGATCGAGGATGTACTAAAAAAATTTTTTTAGATCGAGGATGTACTAAAAAAATTTTTTTTAAATCGAGGATGTACTAAAAAAATTTTTTTAGATCGAGGATGTACTAAAAAAATTTTTTTTAGGTCGAGGATGTACTAAAATAATTTTTTTAGATCGAGGATGTACTAAAAAAATTTTTTTTAGGTCGAGGATGTACTAAAAAAATTTTTTTAGATCGAGGATGTACTAAAAAAATTTTTTTTAGATCGAGGATGTACTAAAAAAATTTTTTTAAATCGAGGATGTACTAAAAAAATTTTTTTTAAATCGAGAATGTACTAAAAAAATTTTTTTAAATCGAGGATGTACTAAAAAAATTTTTTTTAGGTCGAGGATGTACTAAAAAAATTTTTTTAGATCGAGGATGTACTAAAAAAATTTTTTTTAAATCGAGGATGTACTAAAAAAATTTTTTTAGATCGAGGTTGTACTAAAAAAATTTTTTTAGATCGAGGATGTACTAAAAAATTTTTTTTTAAATCGAGGATGTACTAAAAAAATTTTTTTAGATCGAGGATGTACTAAAAAAATTTTTTTTAGATCTAGGATGTACTAAAAAAATTTTTTTTAGATCGAGGATGTACTAAAAAATTTTTTTTAAATCGAGGATGTACTAAAAAAATTTTTTTAGATCGAGGATGTACTAAAAAAATTTTTTTTTGATCGAGGATGTACTAAAAAAATTTTTTTAGATCGGGGATGTACTAAAAAAATTTTTTTTAGATCGAGGATGTACTAAAAAATTTTTTTTAAATCGAGGATGTACTAAAAAATTTTTTTTAGATCGAGGATGTACTAAAAAAATTTTTTTTAGATCGAGGATGTACTAGAAAATTTTTTTTTAAATCGACGATGTACTAAAAAAATTTTTTTTAGATCGAGGATGTACTAAAAAAATTTTTTTAGATCGAGGATGTACTAGAAAATTTTTTTTAAATCGAGGATGTACTAAAAAAATTTTTTCATATCAAGGATGTACTAAAAAAATTTTTTTAGATCGAGGATGTACTAAAAAAATTTTTTTTAGATCGAGGATGTACTAAAAAATTTTTTTTTAAATCGAGGATGTACTAAAAAAAATTTTTTAGATCGAGGTTGTACTAAAAAAATTTTTTTAGATCGAGGATGTACTAAAAAAATTTTTTTTAAATCGAGGATGTACTAAAAAAATTTTTTTAGATCGAGGATGTACTAAAAAAATTTTTTTTAGATCGAGGATGTACTAAAAATTTTTTTTTAAATCGAGGATGTACTAAAAAAATTTTTTTAGATCGAGGATGTACTAAAAAAATTTTTTTTTGATCGAGGATGTACTAAAAAAATTTTTTTAGATCGAGGATGTACTAGAAAATTTTTTTTTAAATCGACGATGTACTAAAAAAATTTTTTTTAAATCGAGGATGTACTAAAAAAATTTTTTTAGATCGAGGATGTACTAAAAAAATTTTTTTTAGATCGAGGATGTACTAAAAAATTTTTTTTAAATCGAGGATGTACTAAAAAAATTTTTTTAGATCGAGGATGTACTAATAAAATTTTTTTTAGATCGAGGATGTACTAAAAAAATTTTTTTAGATCGAGGATGTACTAAAAAATTTTTTTTTAAATCGAGGATGTACTAAAAAAATTTTTTTAGATCGAGGATGTACTAAAAAAATTTTTTTTAGATCGAGGATGTACTAAAAAATTTTTTTTAAATCGAGGATGTACTAAAAAAATTTTTTCATATCAAGGATGTACTAAAAAAATTTTTTTTAGATCGAGGATGTACTAAAAAAATTTTTTTAGATCGAGGATGTACTAAAAAAATTTTTTTTAAATCGAGGATGTACTAAAAAAATTTTTTTAGATCGAGGATGTACTAAAAAAATTTTTTTTAAATCGAGGATGTACTAAAAAAATTTTTTTAGATCGAGGATGTACTAAAAAAATTTTTTTTAGGTCGAGGATGTACTAAAAAAATTTTTTTAGATCGAGGATGTACTAAAAAAATTTTTTTTAAATCGAGGATGTACTAAAAAAATTTTTTTAGATCGAGGATGTACTAAAAAAATTTTTTTAAATCGAGGATGTACTAAAAAAATTTTTTTTAAATCGAGGATGTACTAAAAAAATTTTTTTAGATCGAGGATGTACTAAAAAAATTTTTTTTAGGTCGAGGATGTACTAAAAAATTTTTTTTTAGGTCGAGGATGTACTAAAAAAATTTTTTTAGATCGAGGATGTACTAAAAAAATTTTTTTTAGGTCGAGGATGTACTAAAAAAATTTTTTTAGATCGAGGATGTACTAAAAAAATTTTTTTTAAATCGAGGATGTACTAAAAAAATTTTTTTAGATCGAGGATGTACTAAAAAAATTTTTTTTAGGTCGAGGATGTACTAAAAAAATTTTTTTAGATCGAGGATGTACTAAAAAAATTTTTTTTAGGTCGAGGATGTACTAAAAAAATTTTTTTAGATCGAGGATGTACTAAAAAAATTTTTTGTAGATCGAGGATGTACTAAAAAAATTTTTTTAGATCGAGGATGTACTAAAAAAATTTTTTTTAGGTCGAGGATGTACTAAAAAATTTTTTTTAGATCGAGGATGTACTAAAAAAATTTTTTTTAGGTCGAGGATGTACTAAAAAAATTTTTTAGATCGAGGATGTACTAAAAAAATTTTTTTTAGATCGAGGATGTACTAAAAAAATTTTTTTAGATTGAGGATGTACTAAAAAAATTTTTTTAGATGGAGGATGTACTAAAAAAATTTTTTTTGAATCGAGGATGTACTAAAAAATTTTTTTTAGATCGAGGATGTACTAAAAAAATTTTTTTAGGTCGAGGATGTACTAAAAAAATTTTTTTTAGGTCGAGGATGTACTAAAAAAATTTTTTTAGATCGAGGATGTACTAAAAAAATTTTTTTTAAATCGAGGATGTACTAAAAAAATTTTTTTAGATCGAGGATGTACTAAAAAAATTTTCTTAAGGTCGAGGATGTACTAAAAAAATTTTTTTAGATCGAGGATGTACTAAAAAAATTTTTTTTAGGTCGAGGATGTACTAAAAAAATTTTTTTAGATCGAGGATGTACTAAAAAAATTTTTTTTAGATCGAGGATGTACTAAAAAAATTTTTTTTAAATCGAGGATGTACTAAAAAAATTTTTTTTAAATCGAGGATGTACTAAAAAAATTTTTTTAGATCGAGGATGTACTAAAAAAATTTTTTTTAGATCGAGGATGTACTAAAAAAATTTTTTTAGATCGAGGATGTACTAAAAAAATTTTTTTTAGATCGAGGATGTACTAAAAAATTTTTTTTAAATCGAGGATGTACTAAAAAAAATTTTTTCATATCAAGGATGTACTAAAAAAATTTTTTTTAAATCGAGGATGTATTAAAAAAATTTTTTAAGATCGAAGATGTACTAAAAAAATTTTTTTTAGGTCGAGGATGTACTAAAAAAATTTTTTTTAGGTCGAGGATGTACTAAAAAAATTTTTTTAGATCGAAGATGTACTAAAAAATTTTTTTTAAATCGAGGATGTACTAAAAAAATTTTTTTAGATCGAGGATGTACTAAAAAAATTTTTTTAAATCGAGGATGTCCTAAAAAAATTTTTTTTAAATCGAGGATGTACTAAAAAAATTTTTTTAGATCGAGGATGTACTAAAAAAATTTTTTTTAAATCGAGGATGTACTATAAAAATTTTTTTAGATCGAGGATGTACTAAAAAAATTTTTTTTAGATCGAGGATGTACTAAAAAATTTTTTTTAAATCGAGGATGTACTAAAAAAAATTTTTTCATATCAAGGATGTACTAAAAAAATTTTTTTTAGATCGAGGATGTACTAAAAAAAATTTTTTAGATCGAGGATGTACTAAAAAAATTTTTTTAAATCGAGGATGTACTAAAAAAATTTTTTTTAAATCGAGGATGTACTAAAAAAATTTTTTTAGATCGAGGATGTACTAAAAAAATTTTTTTAAATCGAGGATGTACTAAAAAAATTTTTTTTAAATCGAGGATGTACTAAAAAAATTTTTTTAGATCGAGGATGTACTAAAAAAATTTTTTTTAAATCGAGGATGTACTTAAAAATTTTTTTTAGATCGAGGATGTACTAAAAAAATTTTTTTAGATCGAGGATGTACTAAAAAAATTTTTTTAAATCGAGGATGTACTAAAAAAAATTTTTTCATATCAAGGATGTACTAAAAAAATTTTTTTTAGATCGAGGATGTACTAAAAAATTTTTTTTAAATCGAGGATGTACTAAAAAAATTTTTTTTAAATCGAGGATGTACTAAAAAAATTTTTTTTGATCGAGGATGTACTAAAAAAATTTTTTTTAGGTCGAGGATGTACTAAAAAAATTTTTTTAGATCGAGGATGTACTAAAAAATTTTTTTTTAAATCGAGGATGTACTAAAAAAATTTTTTTAGATCGAGGATGTACTAAAAAAATTTTTTTTAGATCGAGGATGTACTAAAAAATTTTTTTTAAATCGAGGATGTACTAAAAAAAATTTTTTCATATCAAGGATGTACTAAAAAATTTTTTTTAAATCGAGGATGTACTAAAAAAAATTTTTTCATATCAAGGATGTACTAAAAAAATTTTTTTTAGATCGAGGATGTACTAAAAAAATTTTTTTTAGGTCGAGGATGTACTAAAAAAATTTTTTTAGATCGAGGATGTACTAAAAAAATTTTTTTTAGATCGAGGATGTACTAAAAAAATTTTTTTTAAATCGAGGATGTACTAAAAAAATTTTTTTTAAATCGAGGATGTACTAAAAAAATTTTTTTAGATCGAGGATGTACTAAAAAAATTTTTTTTAGGTCGAGGATGTACTAAAAAAATTTTTTTAGATCGAGGATGTACTAAAAATATTTTTTTAGGTCGAGGATGTACTAAAAAAATTTTTTTAGATCGAGGATGTACTAAAAAAATTTTTTTTAGATCGAGGATGTACTAAAAAAATTTTTTTAAATCGAGGATGTACTAAAAAAATTTTTTTTAAATCGAGGATGTACTAAAAAAATTTTTTTAGATCGAGGATGTACTAAAAAAATTTTTTTTAGATCGAGGATGTACTAAAAAAATTTTTTTAGATCCAGGATGTACTAAAAAAAATTTTTTTAAATCGAGGATGTACTAAAAAAATTTTTTTAGATCGAGGATGTACTAAAAAAATTTTTTTTAGATCGAGGATGTACTAAAAAAATTTTTTTAGATCGAGGATGTACTAAAAAAATTTTTTTTAGATCGAGGATGTACTAAAAAATTTTTTTTAAATCGAGGATGTACTAAAAAAAATTTTTTCATATCAAGGATGTACTAAAAAAATTTTTTTTAGATCGAGGATGTACTAAAAAAATTTTTTTAGATCGAGGATGTACTAAAAAAATTTTTTTTAAATCGAGGATGTACTAAAAAAATTTTTTTAGATCGAGGATGTACTAAAAAAATTTTTTTTAGGTCGAGGATGTACTAAAAAAATTTTTTTAGATCGAGGATGTACTAAAAAAATTTTTGTTAGGTCGAGGATGTACTAAAAAAATTTTTTTAGATCGAGGATGTACTAAAAAAATTTTTTTTTAGGTCGAGGATGTACTACAAAAATTTTTTTAAATCGAGGATGTACTAAAAAAATTTTTTTTAAATCGAGGATGTACTAAAAAAATTTTTTTAGATCGAGGATGTACTAAAAAAATTTTTTTTAGGTCGAGGATGTACTAAAAAAATTTTTTTAGATCGAGGATGTACTAAAAAAATTTTTTTTAGGTCGAGGATGTACTAAAAAAATTTTTTTAGATCGAGGATGTACTAAAAAAATTTTTTTTAGATCGAGGATGTACTAAAAAAATTTTTTTAAATCGAGGATGTACTAAAAAAATTTTTTTTAAATCGAGGATGTACTAAAAAAATTTTTTTAGATCGAGGATGTACTAAAAAAATTTTTTTAGATCGAGGATGTACTAAAAAAAATTTTTTAGATCGAGGATGTACTAAAAAAATTTTTTTTAGGTCGAGGATGTACTAAAAAAATTTTTTTAGATCGAGGATGTACTAAAAAAATTTTTTTTAAATCGAGGATGTACTAAAAAAATTTTTTAGATCGAGGATGTACTAAAAAATTTTTTTTTAAATCGAGGATGTACTAAAAAATTTTTTTTAGATCGAGGATGTACTAAAAAAAATTTTTTCACATCAAGGATGTACTAAAAAATTTTTTTTAGATCGAGGATGTACTAAAAAAATTTTTTTTAGATCGAGGATGTACTAAAAAAATTTTTTTAAATCGAGGATGTACTAAAAAAATTTTTTAGATCAAGGATGTACTAAAAAAATTTTTTTAGATCGAGGATGTACTAAAAAAATTTTTTTTAGGTCGAGGATGTACTAAAAAATTTTTTTTAGATCGAGGATGTACTAAAAAAATTTTTTTTAGATCGAGGATGTACTAAAAAAATTTTTTTAAATCGAGGATGTACTAAAAAAATTTTTTTTAAATCGAGGATGTACTAAAAAAATTTTTTTAGATCGAGGATGTACTAAAAAAATTTTTTTTAGATCGAGGATGTACTAAAAAAATTTTTTTAGATCGAGGATGTACTAAAAAAATTTTTTTTAAATCGAGGATGTACTAAAAAAATTTTTTTAGATCGAGGATGTGCTAAAAAAATTTTTTTTAGATCGAGGATGTACTAAAAAATTTTTTTTAAATCGAGGATGTACTAAAAAATTTTTTTAGATCGAGGATGTACTAAAAAAATTTTTTTTAAATCGAGGATGTACTAAAAAAATTTTTTTAGATCGAGGATGTGCTAAAAAAATTTTTTTTAGATCGAGGATGTACTAAAAAATTTTTTTTAGATCGAGGATGTACTAAAAAATTTTTTTTAAATCGAGGATGTACTAAAAAAAATTTTTTCATATCAAGGATGTACTAAAAAAATTTTTTTTAAATCGAGGATGTACTAAAAAAATTTTTTTAGATCGAGGATGTGCTAAAAAAATTGTTTTTAGATCGAGGATGTACTAAAAAAATTTTTTTTAGATCGAGGATGTACTAAAAAAATTTATTTTAGATCGAGGATGTACTAAAAAAATTTTTTAGATCGAGGATGTACTAAAAAAATTTTTTTAAATCGAGGATGTACTAAAAAAATTTTTTTTAAATCGAGGATGTACTAAAAAAATTTTTTTAGATCGAGGATGTACTAAAAAATTTTTTTTTAAATCGAAGATGTACTAAAAAAATTTTTTTAGATCGAGGATGTACTAAAAAAATTTTTTTTAGATCGAGGATGTACTAAAAAATTTTTTTTAAATCGAGGATGTACTAAAAAAAATTTTTTCATATCAAGGATGTACTAAAAAAATTTTTTTTAGATCGAGGATGTACTAAAAAAATTTTTTTAGATCGAGGATGTACTAAAAAAATTTTTTTTAAATCGAGGATGTACTAAAAAAATTTTTTTAGATCGAGGATGTACTAAAAAAATTTTTTTAGGTCGAGGATGTACTAAAAAAATTTGTTTAGATCGAGGATGTACTAAAAAATTTTTTTTTAGGTCGAGGATGTACTAAAAAAATTTTTTTAGATCGAGGATGTACTAAAAAAATTTTTTTTAGATCGAGGATGTACTAAAAAAATTTTTTTAAATCGAGGATGTACTAAAAAAATTTTTTTTAAATCGAGGATGTACTAAAAAAATTTTTTTAGATCGAGGATGTACTAAAAAAATTGTTTTTAGGTCGAGGATGTACTAAAAAAATTTTTTTAGATCGAGGATGTACTAAAAAAATTTTTTTTAAATCGAGGATGTACTAAAAAAATTGTTTTAGATCGAGGATGTACTAAAAAAATTTTTTTTAGATCGAGGATGTACTAAAAAATTTTTTTTAAATCGAGGATGTACTAAAAAAAATTTTTTCATATCAAGGATGTACTAAAAAAATTTTTTTTAGATCGAGGATGTACTAAAAAAATTTTTTTAGATCGAGGATGTACTAAAAAATTTTTTTAGATCGAGGATGTACTAAAAAAATTTTTTTTAGGTCGAGGATGTACTAAAAAAATTTTTTTAGATCGAGGATGTACTAAAAAAATTTTTTTTAGGTCGAGGATGTACTAAAAAAATTTTTTTAGATCGAGGATGTACTAAAAAAATTTTTTTAGATCGAGGATGTACTAAAAAAATTTTTTAGATCGAGGATGTACTAAAAAAAATTTTTTCATATCAAGGATGTAAAAACAAATTTTTTTTAGATCGAGGAAGTACTAAAAAAATTTTTTTTGATCGAGGATGTACTAAAAAAATTTTTTTAGATCGAGGATGTACTAAAAAAAATTTTTTCATATCAAATATGTACTAAAAAAATTTTTTTTAGATCGAGGATGTACTAAAAAAATTTTTTTTGATCGAGGATGTACTAAAAAAATTTTTTTTAGATCGAGGATGTACTAAAAAAAATTTTTTTTGATCGAGGATGTACTAAAAAAATTTTTTTTGATCGAGGATGTACTAAAAAAATTTGTTTAGATCGAGGATGTACTAAAAAAATTTTATTTGATCGAGGATGTACTAAAAAAAATTTTTTCATATCAAATATGTACTAAAAAAATTTTTTTTAGATCGAGGATGTACTAAAAAAATTTTTTTTGATCGAGGATGTACTAAAAAATTTTTTTTAGATCGAGGATGTACTAAAAAAACTTTTTTTGATCGAGGATGTACTAAAAAAATTTTTTTCATATCAAGGATGTACTAAAAAAATTTTTTTAGACCAAGGATGTAGTGAAAAAATTTTATTTTAGATCGAGGATGTACTAAAAAAATTTTTTTTGATCGAGGATGTACTAAAAAAAATTTTTTTGATCGAGGATGTACTAAAAAAATTTTTTTTGATCGAGGATGTACTAAAAAAATTTTTTTTAGATCGAGGATGTACTAAAAAAATTTTTTTCATATCAAGGATGTAAAAACAAATTTTTTTTAGATCAAGGAAGTACTAAAAAAATTTTTTTTAGATCGAGGATGTACTAAAAAAATTTTTTTTGATCGAGGATGTACTAAAAAAAATTTTTTAATATTAAGGATGTACTAAAAAAATTTTTTTTAGATCGAGGATGTACTAAAAAAATTTTTTTCATATCAAGGATGTACTAAAAAAATTTTTTTTAGATCGAGGATGTACTAAATAAATTTTTTTTGATCTAGGATGTACTAAAAAAATTTTTTTTAGATCGAGGATGTACTTAAAAAATTTTTTTTGATCTAGGATGTACTAAAAAAATTTTTTTTAGATCGAGGATGTACTAAAAAAATTTTTTTAGATCGAGGATGTACTAAAAAATTTTTTTTCATATCAAGGATGTACTAAAAAAATTTTTTTTAGATCGAGGATATACTAAAAAAATTTTTTTTGATCGAGGATGTACTAAAAAAATTTTTTTAGATCGAGGATGTACTAAAAAAAATTTTTTCATATCAAGGATGTACTAAAAAAATTTTTTTTTGATCGAGGATGTACTAAAAAAATTTTTTTTAGATCGAGGATGTACTAAAAAAATTTTTTTTGATCGAGGATGTACTAAAAAAATTTTTTTCATATCAAGGATGTTCTAAACAAATTTTTTTTAGATCGAGGATGTACTAAAAAAATTTTTTTTGATCGAGGATGTACTAAAAAAATTTTTTTTAGATCGAGGATGTACTAAAAAAATTTTTTTTGATCGAGGATGTAGTAAAAAAATTTTTTTTGATCGAGGATGTACTAAAAAAATTTTTTTTGATCGAGGATGTACTAAAAAAATTTTTTTCATATCAAGGATGTACTAAAAAAATTTTTTTAGACCAAGGATGTAGTAAAAAAATTTTATTTTAGATCGAGGATGTACTAAAAAAATTTTTTTTGATCGAGGATGTACTAAAAAAAATTTTTTTGATCGAGGATGTACTAAAAAAATTTTTTTTGATCGAGGATGTACTAAAAAAATTTTTTTTAGATCGAGGATGTACTAAAAAAATTTTTTTCATATCAAGGATGTAAAAACAAATTTTTTTTAGATCGAGGAAGTACTAAAAAAATTTTTTTTGATCGAGGATGTACTAAAAAAATTTTTTTAGATCGAGGATGTACTAAAAAAAATTTTTTCATATCAAGGATGTACTAAATAAATTTTTTTAGATCGAGGATGTACTAAAAAAATTTTTTTTGATCGAGGATGTACTAAAAAAAATTTTTTAATATTAAGGATGTACTAAAAAAATTTTTTTTAGATCGAGGATGTACTAAAAAAATTTTTTTTGATCGAGGATGTACTAAAAAAATTTTTTTTAGATCGAGGATGTACTAAAAAAATTTTTTTAGATCGAGGATGTACTAAAAAAATTTTTTTAGATCGAGGATGTACTAAATAAATTTTTTTTGATCTAGGATGTACTAAAAAAATTTTTTTAGATCGAGGATGTACTAAAAAATTTTTTTTCATATCAAGGATGTACTAAAAAAATTTTTTTTAGATCGAGGATGTACTAAAAAAATTTTTTTTGATCGAGGATGTACTAAAAAAATTTTTTTAGATCGAGGATGTACTAAAAAAAATTTTTTCATATCAAGGATGTACTAAAAAAATTTTTTTTTGATCGAGGATGTACTAAAAAAATTTTTTTTAGATCGAGGATGTACTAAAAAATTTTTTTTTGATCGAGGATGTACTAAAAAAATTTTTTTCATATCAAGGATGTACTAAACAAATTTTTTTTTAGATCGAGGATGTACTAAAAAAATTTTTTTTGATCGAGGATGTACTAAAAAAATTTTTTTTAGATCGAGGATGTACTAAAAAAATTTTTTTTGATCGAGGATGTAGCAAAAAAATTTTTTTTGATCGAGGATGTACTAAAAAAATTTTTTTAGATCGAGGATGTACTAAAAAAATTTTTTTCATATCAAGGATGTACTAAAAAATTTTTTTTTTAGATCGAGGATGTACTAAAAACATTTTTTTTGATCGAGGATGTACTAAAAAAATTTTTTTTAGATCGAGGATGTACTAAATAAATTTTTTTTGATCTAGGATGTACTAAAAAAATTTTTTTTAGATCGAGGATGTACTTAAAAAATTTTTTTTGATCTAGGATGTACTAAAAAAATTTTTTTAGATCGAGGATGTACTAAAAAAATTTTTTTTGATCGAGGATGTACTAAAAAAATTTTTTTCATATCAAGGATGTACTAAAAAAATTTTTTTTAGATCGAGGATGTACTAAAAAAATTTTTTTTGATCGAGGATGTACTAAAAAAATTTTTTAGATCGAGGATGTACTAAAAAAAATTTTTTCATATCAAGGATGTAAAAACAAATTTTTTTTAGATCGAGGAAGTACTAAAAAAATTTTTTTTGATCGAGGATGTACTAAAAAAATTTTTTTAGATCGAGGATGTACTAAAAAAAATTTTTTCATATCAAGGATGTACTAAAAAAATTTTTTTTAGATCGAGGATGTACTAAAAAAATTTTATTTGATCGAGGATGTACTAAAAAAAATTTTTTCATATCAAATATGTACTAAAAAAATTTTTTTTAGATCGAGGATGTACTAAAAAAATTTTTTTTGATCGAGGATGTACTAAAAAAATTTTTTTTAGATCGAGGATGTACTAAAAAAATTTTTTTTGATCGAGGATGTACTAAAAAAATTTTTTTCATATCAAGGATGTACTAAAAAAATTTTTTTAGACCAAGGATGTAGTAAAAAAATTTTATTTTAGATCGAGGATGTACTAAAAAAATTTTTTTTGATCGAGGATGTACTAAAAAAAATTTTTTTGATCGAGGATGTACTAAAAAAATTTTTTTTGATCGAGGATGTACTAAAAAAATTTTTTTTAGATCGAGGATGTACTAAAAAAATTTTTTTAGATCGAGGATGTACTAAAAAAATTTTTTTTGATCGAGGATGTACTAAAAAAATTTTTTTCATATCAAGGATGTACTAAAAAAATTTTTTTTAGATCGAGGATGTACTAAAAAAATTTTTTTTGATCGAGGATGTACTAAAAAAATTTTTTAGATCGAGGATGTACTAAAAAAAATTTTTTCATATCAAGGATGTAAAAACAAATTTTTTTTAGATCGAGGAAGTACTAAAAAAATTTTTTTTGATCGAGGATGTACTAAAAAAATTTTTTTAGATCGAGGATGTACTAAAAAAAATTTTTTCATATCAAATATGTACTAAAAAAATTTTTTTTAGATCGAGGATGTACTAAAAAAATTTTTTTTGATCGAGGATGTACTAAAAAAATTTTTTTTAGATCGAGGATGTACTAAAAAAATTTTTTTTGATCGAGGATGTACTAAAAAAATTTTTTTTTGATCGAGGATGTACTAAAAAAATTTGTTTAGATCGAGGATGTACTAAAAAAATTTTATTTGATCGAGGATGTACTAAAAAAAATTTTTTCATATCAAATATGTACTAAAAAAATTTTTTTTAGATCGAGGATGTACTAAAAAAATTTTTTTTGATCGAGGATGTACTAAAAAAATTTTTTTTAGATCGAGGATGTACTAAAAAAACTTTTTTTGATCGAGGATGTACTAAAAAAATTTTTTTCATATCAAGGGTGTACTAAAAAAATTTTTTTAGACCAAGGATGTAGTAAAAAAATTTTATTTTAGATCGAGGATGTACTAAAAAAATTTTTTTTGATCGAGGATGTACTAAAAAAAATTTTTTTGATCGAGGATGTACTAAAAAAATTTTTTTTGATCGAGGATGTACTAAAAAAATTTTTTTTAGATCGAGGATGTACTAAAAAAATTTTTTTCATATCAAGGATGTAAAAACAAATTTTTTTTAGATCGAGGAAGTACTAAAAAAATTTTTTTTAGATCGAGGATGTACTAAAAAAATTTTTTTTGATCGAGGATGTACTAAAAAAAATTTTTTAATATTAAGGATGTACTAAAAAAATTTTTTTTAGATCGAGGATGTACTAAAAAAATTTTTTTCATATCAAGGATGTACTAAAAAAATTTTTTTTAGATCGAGGATGTACTAAATAAATTTTTTTTGATCTAGGATGTACTAAAAAAATTTTTTTTAGATCGAGGATGTACTTAAAAAATTTTTTTTGATCTAGGATGTACTAAAAAAATTTTTTTTAGATCGAGGATGTACTAAAAAAATTTTTTTAGATCGAGGATGTACTAAAAAATTTTTTTTCATATCAAGGATGTACTAAAAAAGTTTTTTTTAGATCGAGGATGTACTAAAAAAATTTTTTTTGATCGAGGATGTACTAAAAAAATTTTTTTAGATCGAGGATGTACTAAAAAAAATTTTTTCATATCAAGGATGTACTAAAAAAATTTTTTTTTGATCGAGGATGTACTAAAAAAATTTTTTTTAGATCGAGGATGTACTAAAAAAATTTTTTTTGATCGAGGATGTACTAAAAAAATTTTTTTCATATCAAGGATGTTCTAAACAAATTTTTTTTAGATCGAGGATGTACTAAAAAAATTTTATTTGATCGAGGATGTACTAAAAAAAATTTTTTCATATCAAATATGTACTAAAAAAATTTTTTTTAGATCGAGGATGTACTAAAAAAATTTTTTTTGATCGAGGATGTACTAAAAAAATTTTTTTTAGATCGAGGATGTACTAAAAAAATTTTTTTTGATCGAGGATGTACTAAAAAAATTTTTTTCATATCAAGGATGTACTAAAAAAATTTTTTTAGACCAAGGATGTAGTAAAAAAATTTTATTTTAGATCGAGGATGTACTAAAAAAATTTTTTTTGATCGAGGATGTACTAAAAAAAATTTTTTTGATCGAGGATGTACTAAAAAAATTTTTTTTGATCGAGGATGTACTAAAAAAATTTTTTTTAGATCGAGGATGTACTAAAAAAATTTTTTTCATATCAAGGATGTAAAAACAAATTTTTTTTAGATCGAGGAAGTACTAAAAAAATTTTTTTTGATCGAGGATGTACTAAAAAAATTTTTTTAGATCGAGGATGTACTAAAAAAAATTTTTTCATATCAAGGATGTACTAAAAAAATTTTTTTTAGATCGAGGATGTACTAAAAAAATTTTTTTTGATCGAGGATGTACTAAAAAAATTTTTTTTAGATCGAGGATGTACTAAAAAAATTTTTTTAGATCGAGGATGTACTAAAAAAATTTTTTTTGATCGAGGATGTACTAAAAAAATTTTTTTCATATCAAGGATGTACTAAAAAAATTTTTTTTAGATCGAGGATGTACTAAAAAAATTTTTTTTGATCGAGGATGTACTAAAAAAATTTTTTAGATCGAGGATGTACTAAAAAAAATTTTTTCATATCAAGGATGTAAAAACAAATTTTTTTTAGATCGAGGAAGTACTAAAAAAATTTTTTTTGATCGAGGATGTACTAAAAAAATTTTTTTAGATCGAGGATGTACTAAAAAAAATTTTTTCATATCAAATATGTACTAAAAAAATTTTTTTTAGATCGAGGATGTACTAAAAAAATTTTTTTTGATCGAGGATGTACTAAAAAAATTTTTTTTAGATCGAGGATGTACTAAAAAAATTTTTTTTGATCGAGGATGTACTAAAAAAATTTTTTTTGATCGAGGATGTACTAAAAAAATTTGTTTAGATCGAGGATGTACTAAAAAAATTTTATTTGATCGAGGATGTACTAAAAAAAATTTTTTCATATCAAATATGTACTAAAAAAATTTTTTTTAGATCGAGGATGTACTAAAAAAATTTTTTTTGATCGAGGATGTACTAAAAAAATTTTTTTTAGATCGAGGATGTACTAAAAAAACTTTTTTTGATCGAGGATGTACTAAAAAAATTTTTTTCATATCAAGGATGTACTAAAAAAATTTTTTTAGACCAAGGATGTAGTGAAAAAATTTTATTTTAGATCGAGGATGTACTAAAAAAATTTTTTTTGATCGAGGATGTACTAAAAAAAATTTTTTTGATCGAGGATGTACTAAAAAAATTTTTTTTGATCGAGGATGTACTAAAAAAATTTTTTTTAGATCGAGGATGTACTAAAAAAATTTTTTTCATATCAAGGATGTAAAAACAAATTTTTTTTAGATCGAGGAAGTACTAAAAAAATTTGTTTTAGATCGAGGATGTACTAAAAAAATTTTTTTTGATCGAGGATGTACTAAAAAAAATTTTTTAATATTAAGGATGTACTAAAAAAATTTTTTTTAGATCGAGGATGTACTAAAAAAATTTTTTTCATATCAAGGATGTACTAAAAAAATTTTTTTTAGATCGAGGATGTACTAAATAAATTTTTTTTGATCTAGGATGTACTAAAAAAATTTTTTTTAGATCGAGGATGTACTTAAAAATTTTTTTTTGATCTAGGATGTACTAAAAAAATTTTTTTTAGATCGAGGATGTACTAAAAAAATTTTTTTAGATCGAGGATGTACTAAAAAATTTTTTTTCATATCAAGGATGTACTAAAAAAATTTTTTTTAGATCGAGGATATACTAAAAAAATTTTTTTTGATCGAGGATGTACTAAAAAAATTTTTTTAGATCGAGGATGTACTAAAAAAAATTTTTTCATATCAAGGATGTACTAAAAAAATTTTTTTTTGATCGAGGATGTACTAAAAAAATTTTTTTTAGATCGAGGATGTACTAAAAAAATTTTTTTTGATCGAGGATGTACTAAAAAAATTTTTTTCATATCAAGGATGTTCTAAACAAATTTTTTTTAGATCGAGGATGTACTAAAAAAATTTTTTTTGATCGAGGATGTACTAAAAAAATTTTTTTTAGATCGAGGATGTACTAAAAAAATTTTTTTTGATCGAGGATGTAGTAAAGAAATTTTTTTTGATCGAGGATGTACTAAAAAAATTTTTTTTGATCGAGGATGTACTAAAAAAATTTTTTTCATATCAAGGATGTACTAAAAAAATTTTTTTAGACCAAGGATGTAGTAAAAAAATTTTATTTTAGATCGAGGATGTACTAAAAAAATTTTTTTTGATCGAGGATGTACTAAAAAAAATTTTTTTGATCGAGGATGTACTAAAAAAATTTTTTTTGATCGAGGATGTACTAAAAAAATTTTTTTTAGATCGAGGATGTACTAAAAAAATTTTTTTCATATCAAGGATGTAAAAACAAATTTTTTTTAGATCGAGGAAGTACTAAAAAAATTTTTTTTGATCGAGGATGTACTAAAAAAATTTTTTTAGATCGAGGATGTACTAAAAAAAATTTTTTCATATCAAGGATGTACTAAAAAAATTTTTTTAGATCGAGGATGTACTAAAAAAATTTTTTTTGATCGAGGATGTACTAAAAAAAATTTTTTAATATTAAGGATGTACTAAAAAAATTTTTTTTAGATCGAGGATGTACTAAAAAAATTTTTTTTGATCGAGGATGTACTAAAAAAATTTTTTTTAGATCGAGGATGTACTAAAAAAATTTTTTTAGATCGAGGATGTACTAAAAAAATTTTTTTAGATCGAGGATGTACTAAATAAATTTTTTTTGATCTAGGATGTACTAAAAAAATTTTTTTAGATCGAGGATGTACTAAAAAATTTTTTTTCATATCAAGGATGTACTAAAAAAATTTTTTTTAGATCGAGGATGTACTAAAAAAATTTTTTTTGATCGAGGATGTACTAAAAAAATTTTTTTAGATCGAGGATGTACTAAAAAAAATTTTTTCATATCAAGGATGTACTAAAAAAATTTTTTTTTGATCGAGGATGTACTAAAAAAATTTTTTTTAGATCGAGGATGTACTAAAAAATTTTTTTTTGATCGAGGATGTACTAAAAAAATTTTTTTCATATCAAGGATGTACTAAACAAATTTTTTTTAGATCGAGGATGTACTAAAAAAATTTTTTTTGATCGAGGATGTACTAAAAAAATTTTTTTTAGATCGAGGATGTACTAAAAAAATTTTTTTTGATCGAGGATGTAGTAAAAAAATTTTTTTTGATCGAGGATGTACTAAAAAAATTTTTTTAGATCGAGGATGTACTAAAAAAATTTTTTTCATATCAAGGATGTACTAAAAAATTTTTTTTTTAGATCGAGGATGTACTAAAAAAATTTTTTTTGATCGAGGATGTACTAAAAAAATTTTTTTCATATCAAGGATGTATTAAAAAAATTTTTTTTAGATCGAGGATGTACTAAAAAAATTTTTTTTGATCGAGGATGTACTAAAAAAATTTTTTTTGATCGAGGATGTACTAAAAAAATTTTTTTAGATCGAGGATGTACTAAAAAAAATTTTTCATATCACGGATGTACTAAAAAAATTTTTTTTAGATCGAGGATGTACTAAAAAAATTTTTTTTAGATCGAGGATGTACTAAAAAAATTTTTTTAGATCGAGGATGTACTAAAAAAAATTTTTTCATATCAAGGATGTACTAAAAAAATTTTTTTTAGATCGAGGATGTACTAAAAAAATTTTTTTTGATCTAGGATGTACTAAAAAATTTTTTTTTAGATCGAGGATGTACTAAAAAAATTTTTTTTGATCGAGGATGTACTATAAAAATTTTTTTAGTTCGAGGATGTAGTAAAAAATTTTTTTTGATCGAGGATGTACTAAAAAAATTTTTTTCATATCAAGGATGTACTAAAAAAATTTTTTTTAGATCGAGGATGTACTAAAAAAATTTTTTTAGATCGAGGATGTACTAAAAAAAATTTTTTCATATCAAGGATGTACTAAAAAAATTTTTTTTAGATCGAGGATGTACTAAAAAAATTTTTTTTGATCTAGGATGTACTAAAAAATTTTTTTTTAGATCGAGGATGTACTAAAAAAATTTTTTTTGATCGAGGATGTACTATAAAAATTTGTTTTAGATCGAGGATGTACTAAAAAAATTTTTTTTGATCGATAATGTACTAAAAAAAATTTTTTCAAATCAAGGATGTACTAAAAAATTTTTTTTAGATCGAGGATGTACTAAAAAAATTTTTTTTGATCGAGGATGTACTAAAAAAATTTTTTTAGATCGAGGATGTACTAAAAAAAATTTTTTCATATCAAGGATGTACTAAAAAAATGTTTTTTAGATCGAGGATGTACTAAGAAATTTTTTTTTGATCGAGGATGTACTAAAAAAATTTTTTTAGATCGAGGATGTACTAAAAAAAATTTTTTCATATCAAGGATGTACTAAAAAATTTTTTTTTAGATCGAGGATGTACTAAAAAAATTTTTTTTGATCGAGGATGTACTAAAAAAATTTTTTTCATATCAAGGATGTACTAAAAAAATTTTTTTGATGGAGGATGTACTAAAAAAATTTTTTTAGATCGAGGATGTACTAAAAAAAATTTTTTCATATCAAGGATGTACTAAAATTTTTTTTTTAGATCGAGGATGTACTAAAAAAATTTTTTTTGATCGAGGATGTACTAAAAAATTTTTTTTAGATCGAGGATGTACTAAAAAAAATTTTTTCATATCAAGGATGTACTAAAAAAATTTTTTTTAGATCGAGGATGTACTAAAAAAATTTTTTTTGATCGAGGATGTACTAAAAAAATTTTTTTAGATCGAGGATGTACTAAAAAAATTTTTTTAGATCGAGGATGTACTAAAAAAATTTTTTCATATCAAGGATGTACTAAAAAAATGTTTTTTAGATCGAGGATGTACTAAGAAATTTTTTTTTGATCGAGGATGTACTAAAAAAATTTTTTTAGATCGAGGATGTACTAAAAAAAATTTTTTCATATCAAGGATGTACTAAAAAATTTTTTTTTAGATCGAGGATGTACTAAAAAAATTTTTTTTGATCGAGGATGTACTAAAAAAATTTTTTTCATATCAAGGATGTACTAAAAAAATTTTTTTGATGGAGGATGTACTAAAAAAATTTTTTTAGATCGAGGATGTACTAAAAAAAATTTTTTCATATCAAGGATGTACTAAAATTTTTTTTTTAGATCGAGGATGTACTAAAAAAATTTTTTTTGATCGAGGATGTACTAAAAAATTTTTTTTAGATCGAGGATGTACTAAAAAAAATTTTTTCATATCAAGGATGTACTAAAAAAATTTTTTTTAGATCGAGGATGTACTAAAAAAATTTTTTTTGATCGAGGATGTACTAAAAAAATTTTTTTAGATCGAGGATGTACTAAAAAAATTTTTTTAGATCGAGGATGTACTAAAAAAAATTTTTCATATCAAGGATGTACTAAAAAAATTTTTTTTAGATCGAGGATGTACTAAAAAAATTTTTTTTGATCGAGGATGTACTAAAAAAATTTTTTTCATATCAAGGATGTACTAAAAAAATTTTTTTGATCGAGGATGTACTAAAAAAATTTTTTTAGATCGAGGATGTACTAAAAAAAATTTTTTCATATCAAGGATGTACTAAAATTTTTTTTTTAGATCGAGGATGTACTTAAAAAATTTTTTTTTTGATCGAGGATGTACTAAAAAATTTTTTTTAGATCGAGGATGTACTAAAAAAAATTTTTTCATATCAAGGATGTACTAAAAAAATTTTTTTTAGATCGAGGATGTACTAAAAAAATTTTTTTTAGATCGAGGATGTACTAAGAAAATTTTTTTAGATCGAGGATGTACTAAAAAAATTTTTTTAGATCGAGGATGTACTAAAAAAAATTTTTCATATCAAGGATGTACTAAAAAAATTTTTTTTAGATCGAGGATGTACTAAAAAAATTTTTTTTGATCGAGGATGTACTAAAAAAATTTTTTTAGATCGAGGATGTACTAAAAAAAATTTTTTCATATCAAGGATGTACTAAAAAAATTTTTTTTAGATCGAGGATGTACTAAAAAAATTTTTTTTGATCTAGGATGTACTAAAAAAATTTTTTTTTAGATCGAGGATGTACTAAAAAAATTTTTTTAGATCGAGGATGTACTAAAAAAAATTTTTCATATCAAGGGTGTACTAAAAAAATTTTTTTTGATCGAGGATGTACTAAAAAAATTTTTTTTAGATCGAGGATGTAGTAAAAAATTTTTTTTGATCGAGGATGTACTAAAAAAATTTTTTTTTAGATCGAGGATGTACTAAAAAAATTTTTTTTAGATCGAGGATGTACTAAAAAAATTTTTTCATATCAAGGATGTACTAAAAAAATTTTTTTTAGATCGAGGATGTACTAAAAAAATTTTTTTTGATCGAGGATGTACTAAAAAAATTTTTTTAGATCGAGGATGTACTAAAAAAATTTTTTCATATCAAGGATGTACTAAAAAATTTTTTTTTAGATCGAGGATGTACTAAAAAAATTTTTTTTGATCGAGGATGTACTAAAAAAATTTTTTTCATATCAAGGATGTACAAAAAAAATTTTTTTTAGATCGAGGATGTACTAAAAAAATTTTTTTTGGTCGAGGATGTACTAAAAAAATTTTTTCATATCAAGGATGAAATAAAAAAATTTTTTTTTGATCGAGGATGTACTAAAAAAAAATTTTCACATCAAGGATGTACTAAAAAAATTTTTTTAGATCGAGGATGTACTAAAAAAATTTTTTCATATCAAGGAAGTACTAAAAAAATTTTTTTTGATCGAGGATGTACTAAAAAAATTTTTTTAGATCGAGGATGTACTAAAAAAATTTTTTTTAGATCGAGGATGTACTAAAAAAATTTTTTTAGATCGAAGATGTACTAAAAAAATTTTTTTAGATCGAGGATGTACTAAAAAAATTTTTTCATATCAAGGATGTACTAAAAAAATTTTTTGTAGATCGAGGATGTACTAAAAAAATTTTTTTAGATCGAGGATGTACTAAAAAAATTTTTTTCGATCGAGGATGTACTAGAAAAAATTTTTCATATCAAGGATGTACTAAAAAAATTTTTTTTAGATCGAGGATGTACTAAAAAAATTTTTTTTAGATCGAGGATGTACTAAAAAAATTTTTTTTGATCGAGGATGTACTAAAAAAATTTTTTTAGATCGAGGATGTACTAAAAAAAATTTTTTCATATCAAGGATGTACTAAAAAATTTTTTTTAGATCGAGGATGTACTAAAAAAATTTTTTTTGATCGAGGATGTACTAAAAAAATTTTTTTAGATCGAGGATGTACTAAAAAAAATTTTTTCATATCAAGGATGTACTAAAAAAATTTTTTTTAGATCGAGGATGTGCTAAAAAAATTTTTTTAGATCGAAGATGTACTAGAAAATTTTTTTTTAAATCGAGGATGTACTAAAAAAATTTTTTTTAGATCGAGGATGTACTAAAAAATTTTTTTAGATCGAGGATGTACTAAAAAAATTTTTTTAGATCGATGATGTACTAGAAAATTTTTTTTTAAATCGAGGATGTACTAAAAAAATTTTTTTTGATCGAGGATGTACTAAAAAAATTTTTGTAGATGGAGGATGTACTAAAAAAATTTTTTTCATATCAAGGATGTACTAAAAAAATTTTTTTTAGATCGAGGATGTACTAAAAAATTTTTTTTGATCGAGGATGTACTAAAAAAATTTTTTTTGATCGAGGATGTACTAAAAAAAAATTTTTCATATCAAGGATGTACTAAAAAATTTTTTTTTGATTGAGGATGTACTAAAAAAATTTTTTTTGAGCGAGGATGTACTAAAAAAATTTTTTTCATATCAAGGATGTACTAAAAAATTTTTTTTAGATCGAGGATGTACTAAAAAAAATTTTTTTGATCGAGGATGTACTAAAAAAATTTTTTTAGATCGAGGATGTACTAAAAAAAATTTTTTCATATCAAGGATGTACTAAAAAAATTTTTTTTAGATCGAGGATGTACTAAAAAAATTTTTTTGATCGAGGATGTACTAAAAAAAATTTTTTAGATCGAGGATGTACTAAAAAAAATTTTTTCCTATCAAGGATGTACTAAAAAAATTTTTTTTAGATCGAGGATGTACTAAAAAAATTTTTTTTGATCGAGGATGTACTAAAAAAATTTTTTTAGATCGAGGATGTACTAAAAAAATTTTTTTCATATCAAGGATGTACTAAAAAATTTTTTTTTAGATCGAGGATGTACTAAAAAAATTTTTTTTGATCGAGGATGTACTAAAATATTTTTTTTAGATCGAGGATGTACTAAAAATAATTTTTTCATATCAAGGATGTACTAAAAAAATTTTTTTTAGATCGAGGATGTACTAAAAAAAATTTTTTTAAATCGAGGATGTACTAAAAAAATTTTTTTAGATCGAGGATGTACTAAAAACAAATTTTTCATATCAAGGATGTACTAAAAAAATTTTTTTTAGATCGAGGATGTACTAAAAAAATTTTTTTTGATCGAGGATGTACTAAAAAAATTTGTTTAGATCGAGGATGTACTAAAAAAAATTTTTTCATATCAAGAATGTACTAAAAAATTTTTTTTGATCGAGGATGTACTAAAAAATTTTTTTTGATCGAGGATGTACTAAAAAAATTTTTTTTAGATCGAGGATGTACTAAAAAAACTTTTTTTGATCTAGGATGTTCTAAAAAAATTTTTTTTAGATCGAGGATGTACTAAAAAAAATTTTTGAGATCGAGGATGTACTAAAAAAAATTTTTTCATATCAAGGATGTATTAAAAAAATTTTTTTTTAGATCGAGGATGTACTAAAAAAATTTTTTTTGGTCGAGGATGTACTAAAAAATTTTTTTCATATCAAGGATGTACTAAAAAAATTTTTTTAGATCGAGGATGTACTAAAAAAAATTTTTTCATATCAAGGATGTACTAAAAAATTTTTTTTAGATCGAGGATGTACTAAAAAAATTTTTTTTGATCGAGGATGTACTAAAAAAATTTTTTTCATATCAAGGATGTACTAAAAAATTTTTTTTTGATCGAGGATGTACTAAAAAATTTTTTTTTGATCGAGGATGTACTAAAAAATTTTTTTTGATCGAGGATGTACTAAAAAAATTTTTTTTGATCGAGGATGTACTAAAAAAAAATTTTTCATATCAAGGATGTACTAAAAAATTTTTTTTTGATTGAGGATGTACTAAAAAAATTTTTTCATATCAAGGATGTACTAAAAAATTTTTTTTAGATCGAGGATGTACTAAAAAAATTTTTTTTAGATCGAGGATGTACTAAAAAAATGTTTTTTAGATCGAGGATGTACTAAAAAAATTTTTTTAGATCGAGGATGTACTAAAAAAAAATTTTTCAAATCAAGGATGTACTAAAAAATTTTTTTTTAGATCGAGGATGTACTAAAAAAATTTTTTTTCATCGAGGATGTACTAAAAAATTTTTTTCATATCAAGGATGTACTAAAAAAATTTTTTTTAGATCGAGGATGTACTAAAAAATTTTTTTTAGATCGAGGATGTACTAAAAAAATTTTTTTAGATCGAGGATGTACTAAAAAATTTTTTTCATATCAAGGATGTACTAAAAAAATTTTTTTTAGATCGAGGATGTACTAAAAAATTTTTTTTAGATCGAGGATGTACTAAAAAAATTTTTTTAGATCGAGGATGTACTAAAAAAATTTTTTTAGATCGAGGATGTACTAAAAAAAAATTTTTTTAGATCAAGGATGTACTAAAAAAATTTTTTTTAGATCGAGGATGTACTAAAAAAATTTTTTTAGATCGAGGATGTACAAGAAAAATTTTTTTTAAATCGAGGATGTACTAAAAAAATTTTTTTTAGATCGAGGATGTACTAAAAAATTTTTTTTAGATCGAGGATGTACTAAAAAATTTTTTTAAATCGAGGATGTACTAAAAAAAATTTTTTCATATCAAGGATGTACTAAAAAAATTTTTTTTAGATCGAGGATGTACTAAAAAAATTTTTTTTGATGGAGGATGTACTAAAAAAATTTTTTAGATCGAGGATGTACTAACAAAATTTTTTTTTAAATCGAGCATGTACTAAAAAAATTTTTTTTAGATCGAGGATGTACTAAAAAAATTTTTTTTGATCGAGGATGTACTAAAAATATTTTTTTCTTATCAAAGATGTACTAAAAAAATTTTTTTCATATCAAGGATGTTGTTGCGTGCGCAACGAGTCGGTTTAAAATTATTTCGCCAGTTCTGTTACTTGTGGAAGAATCGTTATCGTTACCCCCAATAAATATATAAACATCAATGGGCACGACACGTGAGGCTGAAACAAGCGCGTCAGCCATTAAAAATATGGGACAATAGTTTACAAAACAATAACAGAACTGCATGACTCCCGCATGGCCATGGTATCGCCAGACCCAAAAACACTTCCGCAAACACTACGCAAAAACGCACTACCAACGGCAACAGCAATCGACGAAGCAGTTCACTGAGACGAAGCAGTTCAAACCGCTGACCGGCCAAATTGTAAAACCAAACCAAACCAAACCAAACCAAACCGAACGAACCGTGGGAAAGACCTGCTTCTTGACCATTAGTGTATGAGCTAAAATGTGTGGAAAATAAAGCAGATTCAATCAAGCGCTCATACGAGGAGGTACTTCATTTGTTGAAACGCTTTCCTCGCGCACACAGCACGCGGTTGTTTTCACACGCCAGGTTTACTCTGCCCACATCCGAACTGTCTCGTTACCACCAGATCACCCCCAGGTTCCCCAAATATTATTCGGTAGCTGGAACAACTAGCGGGAACGTTGGAACCCCTGCTTGGAGATCAACTTGGTGCGAGACCTTTGCTCGGGCAGATTCCGGTTACAATTCTATATACTTTGCTGCTGCTGCCAGCGATACTCTCGTGCTGGGGAGGCCATTCCTTCGCGGGGCCTGTTTCGAGAGTCCGCTCAGCAACAGCAGTATGTAGGAAAAAGATTTTCTCTAGATTTCGCCAACGATCGCCTGGATATGATCATATCCGTGAAAGCTGGCGACTGATTTTGTAATATTACATGGCGACCGTGACTTCAGTCTGCAAACCTTCAAATTGCGAAGTGGGCCGTGATGTTAAAGTGCAATCCTCTGATATATTACATGGCACGAATATAAACAGTGAAAGGCAGCTACAGTGATGTTCAATTTGTGAAAAAAAATGGAAAAAAAGAGAGTTGCACAGTGCAACAATTTATCGACAAAAGTGATATAATACTGAGAAAAAAAAGAACTGAACACAAATGTGAAATGAACCTGTGAGATATCGGACGCAATCGGGGATAAAGAGCTGCAACCGAAAGGGATCGAACAACCTGGAGAACGATTGGCGACACAAGTGCTTCTGAGAGAAAGAACGTTGGAGCCACCGAGGAAAATGGCAGACTCCAAAGAAATATATGCAGCCTACCCGCGAAAAAAAACCACCGTGATGACGAAGGATGTGACTGTGAAAGGAGACTGCGGATGATCTGCAATACAGCGGTAAGGACGATACTGAGGAGGAAGATGTTGAAGAACAAAAGCGAAATGACATAGAAGTAGAGGTAGACGGCGAAGAACCATTATTACTAAAAATATAAGCAAGAGAGTAAAACAAAAAAAAATAAATTTTTTTTTAATATAAATCTCGTCCGTTTTTATCCTTAAAATCGAAGAAAGAAAAATACTAGTGGGACGATATACAAGAAGATATGAGAAATAAGAGAATTGAAATCGTCATCAAACGAATTCAATAGAGCTCCATATTCAAGCTCTCAAATTAACACTAAGCACACTAAAGAAAAATCTGAGCAGAAAGTATAGGTATAGAACATTAGTAGAAAAATTAAATAGAAGCAAAACATCATATAACACCATTTTAGAAAACTGGGACAGCCTCAAGGAATCACACCAAGAATTTGAATTAAAAATTACTAGGACTATATACGGCGAAATAAAAACCATAATAGACAGCAAGATTCTAGAAGCAGGAAGGCTTTCCTTCAAAACAACAGCGAACATAATAAATAATCTTATAAAACTTAGGAAAACTATACAAAAATCAAAAATGGCGACATTCGATTTAAAAACAGCATCGTCAATAGTTCAAACGTGTAATGGATCGGCAGAAAATTTAGACATTTTCATAGACTCAGCTAAACGTCTGCAAGAATATAACCCAGGAGTCCAGGAAGAGATATTAATAAGATTCATCAGGACTCGAATGACAGGTAAAGCAAGAATAGGACTACCTAAAACCCTAAATAGTTTGGACAGTCTACTACCGGATATAAAAACAAGATGCGAAGAAAAAACGACCCCAGACCGAATCATTGCCACTCTTAAATCAATCAAGCCAAAAGAAACAAAGCCTCTATGCGATGAAATTGAACTACTAACCGCAAAATTAAAAGGCATTTATCTTGACCAGCTCTGTTGGCAGGGTTGCAGCAATACTTCACTGATACGGGAATGGATCCGAAAGCTTCTAGAAAGATAACATAGGCGCTCCATTTCCCTACACCTACCCAATACGTCCGCGACGTACAGAGCGGTAACATTCGTCTCTCCGAATATCTGAGCTTGGGTATACGTCAGGTCTCCATGTCAGGGGGCGGCTGGTTCTCTCTCTCTCTCTCTTTTGTCCTGGCTTCACACGGGACTTTAGAACAGCTGTGAAGCGTAGGCCGTCCACCGTGGCCTTGCAAGCCTTGGCCCACCAATACAAAACCAAACGCGCAGAAACCAAGAAGGTAATTCGATTCGGAACTACGGCAAACGTCCTACGCTACGCAAAAAGGAACTAACGATGGGAAACTTGGAACGAATGACTCTTTTAATACACAGCTTTTAGAAGGGAGTACGAATCGCTGCCCACAACACGACGTCAAGAGTGTCATCGGTGGAGATCACCACAGCAGACATATTCCCAGACATATTGACCACGTTCTCCATTGAGATGGAAGGCACTTCTCGGACGACATTATCGAGAGGAGCGCAACTCACGTCGACTCGGACCACTTCCTGGGCATGGTTAAGCGACGGCAGAAACGCCAAGCGTAGCGACGTAGGCCCAAGGCTCAATACAGATCGGCTGAAGGCTGCCTGATGTGGCGATGAGACTTCAGCACAGCCGAGCAGACACTAGGAACGATAAGCCACGAGGCCAGAAAAACGGGAGTCGTTTTAATGACGAGTGAAGAGACGAGCACTATTCGAGAAGACTATAGACGACTGAGAAGGCAGCATCTTCGCCGACTCTTCGAGAAGACAAGAAGCGTCGCTTTCGAGGAGAACCGACGAACAACTGGACATGGAACAGCTCGGGGATCTCAGTCGAGGGAAAATCTCGCCAGTTCTATAAGATGTTGAAGAAGAAGACCCAAGGCGGCTTCAGGCCAAACGTCGCCAAACTGTGTCGAGACGAGGAGGGCAACATTCTTACGGGAATCTCGAGCGAGAGGTGGAAGTGCTACTCGAACGGGCACCTGAACGGAGCGGAATCAGGTGGAGTGTCCAGCAGCAGCAGTGCAAGCAGAATCGAGAAGCACATTCATTCTGAAGTACATTCAACCTGAACCATTTCGCACTATTTTCCCACACTCAAGTAAAGAATGCACTAATGAAAAGTGGCACACTAACCGACTCAAGGAATAGAATATATATCCGCATGAACCCGAACAGAACAGCCGAGTAGAAGCGTTTCTTCGTGGGGTCAACGGGACCGCAACGGAAACGCCTTACAAAAAAAACATTTATGTTTATTATGATATGAAAGTCAACCATGTTAATTAAATAAGCTCCAAAAACCCAAAACAATGTTTGAGTGCAAATAAAGTCGATTTTGAGCTGGACAAACGAGACAGACACAGTCCGACAAGCAAACCAAACGCTTCGTGTTTTTCTATTCAAGAGCTTTGAGTGAGAGTTTTGGCCCCAACCCAAGGTAAGGCCTTAAAGACCTCTCCAACATTCCAGTAATGTAGGAAAAACTCTCTCTAGATTTCGCCAACGATCGCCTGGATATGATCATATCCGTGAAAGCTGGCGACCGATTTTGTAATATTACAATACCCAGTACATCGCATATCCTTTCGCGAGCTGTTATGCTCTCTCTCTCTCTCAAGAATAGGAAGAAGAGCGAATGAAAGAATAGGAAGAAGGGCGAATGAGAAAGAAAACAATTACTAACAACTAGGCAACTAACAAACAACTGTTACCTACGTAAACATTTTCGAAAGGCAATCCTCATATTCTTTCGTGAAAAGGTCAAAAAAACTGTCACATTTGCATCTACTTAGCATGTCAACCAATTTGTTCCACAGTGAAACAGTGAAGGCACTTGGCATCGCTTCGATGCCCGAAAAAGGGTACTCTGAGTTTTCGAGTTTCGAGCCGACAATTAATAACACCCACCTCACCATGCGATGCAGGGAGTTGTGGCTTCAGAAAGTTGGATTGGATGATCCAAATCGGTAGCAAATGGAAATCGGTTACTGACCACCGGCAAGATGCCTGGCTGACTTCCAAAGCCAGCATAGGGTTGTGCTCTTATCAAACGCCAAAGTACAGCTTCATACGTTTGCAGACGCATCGGAGAATGCATATGGCAGCAGGGGGCAGGTACGAGTCAGTCTACTCGCGTCGAAATCCCGCGTTGCCCGCACTGAAACGTATCACATTAGAACTTTGCGCTGCTGTGTTAGAAGCACATCTCCATCATCGTGTTAGACGAGCCATGAGGATCGACGAAACCGAATCGTTTTTCTGGTCAGATTCTACGGTGACTTTGAACTGGATTGCGTCTCCCCCGAACACCTGGAAAACATTCGTGGCGAATCGCGTTGCAGAGATCCAGAATTATTCACATCCCCGTCAGTGGAGACACGTCCCCGGCTCATCAAATCCTGCCGACCTGGTGTCTCGAGGGATATCAGCAGCTGAAATGCTAAAGAGTTCTATGTGGAGTTGCGGTCCTGATTGGTTAGCATCAGCTCCGTCCCAATGGCCTGCATCGAATCCAACACTGGCTGCGGAAACTGATATGGAAACTCGTCAGATAAGCGCTGTGATCACTAATGTACAGATCACTCACTCTTGGTTCGCATTAACATCGTCATTGCATACCCGGTTTTATACACAAAACACACGAGACACAAAACACGTACACAAAACACGTCAACCTCTGCTACATGGTCGATTCCCTCCCCTGTTTATGGAAGCTGCTCGTAAAATCGGTACGAATGCAAACTGGCGCAGCAAAACGAATTTTTCATCGGAGATCCGGCTACTTGAACGGGGAAGAAGTCAGTGGGGAAAACATTCACCTCCATTTCGACGATTGAATGCATTTCTCGACGGAAAAACGGGTGCGAGTGCGAGTAGGCGGGCGTTTGAAACTTTGCGCAGCTTTTCCCTTATCAATCGAAACAAATCCATCGTGTGCTGCTCCCCAAAGAACCCAACAACCGCTAGCTCATCTCGTCGCGCTGCCCAGATTCGAGAAGAATATTGGCCACGCGAATCGTGAGGAATTGCTTCCGGTGCATGCGGCAGGACCCGCCAGGCCAGTGCTGCAACAACAAACTGGTCAACTCCCCGTATGAACGCATGGAACGCCAAGCCGACCCTGCTTATCTTAACCCAACTCACAAGCGAGCTGCTGCCGCTAAAATGTTCACTTGTGTGTGTGTGTGTGTTCGTATGTTTTGCAACCCAGGCAGTTCATCTGGAGCTTGTTGGCGATCTTCACCACTGCCGGATTCTTAGCCGCATTATCATCCCGTCGCGCGATTACCATCGGATATACATTCCGATAACGGGAAAGAGAAAAAAACTTTAAAGGTGCTGCAAATGCGTTTTGAAATGTTTCAACTGTTTTGAAATGTTTCCGAACGAGCAACAACGAAACAAAAATTGCATCTGTCACTGTTCGCCGACAATGGCATTTTACACCACCCACAAGCGCCACACTTCGGTGGATTACTGCCAAAAGGCACCTCTACAGGCAGCTCTTAGGCTTTCGTACGAAGAATACAGCCACCATTCTGCAGCGGATAGAACTCGCCTTCCTTTATATGCGGATGACCCCAATGCTTTGGTGGCGCTTACACCTGCTCACGTCGCACTGCGGCACATCATCCCATCCCTGCAAAACACTCGTTTGAAGGCGTACACTTTGGACGAATTACAAAAACAATTGGCAATTGCTTGTTGAACGCTTCTGGAGGGCATTGGACAACCGAGTATCTTTGCTGCAAAATGCAGAAAGGGAAAACCGGATAGGGATAGTGAATCGTAGTGAGAGATAGTGGCCCTGGCCGCATTGGTCATCCTTGGGGACGATTCGCTTCCCAGCACCAAATGGCCAAATGGACGGGCTCATCTTACGCGTGTGGTGTGGAACTCAAAACGACAAAAAGGAATAGTAACGCGTCCAATTACCAAAACTATGTTTACTCCCCGTTACGGCGCCATCAGGCTTAGGCTTTATTATGACTCTTTTGTCATCGGGGGGGGGGGGGGGGGGGAGTATGTTCGCCCAAGATGTTTCAACCTTAACGAACAATTGGTTTCGTCAAGGAGTTATTTGTTTGACAGTCCAGCGAGTGATGATTCGAGTGAATAGTGAGTTTTGTTAAAGGATGTACTAAAAAAAATTGTTTTAGATCGAGGATGTACTAAAAAAATTTTTTTTAGATCGAGGATGTACTAAAAAAATTTTTTTAGATCGAGGATGTACTAAAAAAATTTTTTTCATATCAAGGATGTACTAAAAATATTTTTTTTAGATCGAGGATGTACTAAAAAAATTTTTTTCATATCAGAGATGTACTAAAAAAATTTTTTTTAGATCGAGGATGTACTAAAAAAATTTTTTTTGATCTAGGATGTACTAACAAAATTTTTTTTAGATCGAGGATGTACTAAAAAAATTTTTTTAGATCGAGGATGTACTAAAAAAAATTTTTTCATATCAAGGATGTACTAAAAAATTTTTTTTTAGATCGAGGATGTACTAAAAAAATTTTTTTTGATCGAGGATGTACTACAAAAATTTTTTTAGATCGAGGATGTACTAAAAAAATTTTTTTAGATCGAGGATGTACTAAAAAAAATTTTTTCATATCAAGGATGTACTAAAAAAATTTTTTTTAAGATCGAGGATGTACGAAAAAAATTTTTTTTGATCGAGGATGTACTAAAAAAATTTTTTTTAGATCGAGGATGTACTAAAAAAAATTGTTTTGATCGAGGATGTACTAAAAAAAATTTTTCATATCAAGGATGTACTAAAAAAATTTTGTTTAGATCGAGGATGTACTAAAAAAATTTTATTTGATCGAGGATGTACTAAAAAAATTTTTTTTGATCGAGGATGTACTAAAAAATTTTTTTTTAGATCGAGGATGTACTAAAAAATTTTTATTTGATCGAGGATGTACTAAAAAAATTTTTTAGATCGAGGATGTACTAAAAAAATTTTTTTAGATCGAGGATGTACTAAAAAAATTTTTTTTAGATCGAGGATGTACTAAAAAATTTTTTTTAGATCGAGGATGTACTAAAAAATTTTTTTAGATCGAGGATGTACTAGAAAATTTTTTTTAAATCGAGGATGTACTAAACAAATTTTTTTAGATCGAGGATATACTAAAAAAATTTTTGTTAGATCGAGGATGTACTAGAAAAAATTTTTTTAGATCGAGAATGTACTAAAAAAATTTTTTTTGATCTAGGATGTACTAAAAAAATTTTTTTAGATCGAGGATGTACTAAAAAAATTTTTTTAGATCGAGGATGTACTAAAAAATTATTTTAGATCGAGGATGTACTAAAAAAATTTTTTTAGATCGAGGATGTACTAAAAAAAATTTTTTCATATCAAGGATGTACTAAAAAAATTTTTTTTAGATCGAGAATGTACTAAAAAAATTTTTTTTGATCGAGGATGTACTAAAAAAATTTTTTTTAGATCGAGGATGTACTAAAAAATTTTTTTTAGATCGAGGATGTACTAAAAAATTATTTTAGATCGAGGATGTACTAAAAAAAATTTTTTAGATCGAGGATGTACTAAAAAAAATTTTTTCATATCAAGGATGTACTAAAAAAATTTTTTTTAGATCGAGGATGTACTAAAAAAATTTTTTTTGATCGAGGATGTACTAAAAAAATTTTTTTAGATCGAGGATGTACTAAAAAAAATTTTTTCATATCAAGGATGTACTAAAAAATTTTTTTTAGATCGAGGATGTACTAAAAAAATTTTTTGAGATCGAGGATGTACTAAAAAAAATTTTTTCATATCAAGGATGTACTAAAAAATTTTTTTTAGATCGAGGATGTACTAAAAAATTTTTTTTGATCGAGGATGTACTAAAAAAATTTTTTTTAGATCGAGGATGTACTAAAAAAATTTTTTTTAGATCGAGGATGTACTAAAAAATTTTTTTTAGATCGAGGATGTACTAAAAAATTTTTTTAGATCGAGGATGTACTAGAAAATTTTTTTTAAATCGAGGATGTACTAAACAAATTTTTTTAGATCGAGGATATACTAAAAAAATTTTTTAGATCGAGGATGTACTAAAAAAATTTTTTTCATATCAAGGATGTACTAAAAAAATTTTTTTTAGATCGAGGATGTACTAAAAAATTTTTTTTCGATCGAGGATGTACTTAAAAAAAATTTGTTTAGATCAAGGATGTGCTAAAAAAATTTTTTTTAGATCGAGGATGTACTAAAAAAATTTTTTTTAAATCGAGGATGTACGAAAAAAATTTTTTTAGATCGAGGATGTACTAAAAAAATTTTTTAAATCGATGATGTACTAAAAAAATTTTTTTCTTAACAAGGATGTACTAAAAAAATTTTTTTTAGATCGAGGATGTACTAAAAAAATTTTTTTAGATCGAGGATGTACTAAAAAAAATTTTTTTAGATCGAGGATGTACTAAAAAAAATTTTTTCATATCAAGGATGTACTAAAAAAATTTTTTTTGATCGAGGATGTACCAATAAAATGTTTTTTGATCGAGGATGTACTAAAAAAATTTTTTTAGATCGAGGATGTACCAATAAATTTTTTTTTTCAAGGATGTACTAAAAAAAATTTTTTCATATTAAGGATGTACTGAAAAAATTTTTTTTGATCGAGGATGTACTAAAAAAATTTTTTTTAGATCGAGGATGTACTAAAAAAATTTTTTTAGATCGAGGATGTATTAAAAAAATTTTTTTAGATCGAGGATGTACTAAAAAAATTTTTTTCATATCAAGGATGTACTAAAAAAATTTTTTTAGATCGAGGATGTACTAAAAAATTTTTTTCATATCAAAGATGTACTAAAAAAATTTTTTTTAGATCGAGGATGTATTAAAAAAATTTTTTTAGATCGAGGATGTACTAAAAAAATTTTTTTTGATCGACGATGTACTAAAAAAATTTTTTTAGATCGAGGATGCACTAAAAAAATTTTTTTTGATCGAGGATGTACTAAAAAAATTTTTTTTGATCGAGGATGTATTAAAAAAATTTTTTTAGATCGAGGATGTACTAAAAAATTTTTTTTAGATCGAGGTTGTACTAAAAAAATTTTTTTTAGATCGGGGATGTACTAAAAAAATTTTTTTAGATCGAGGATGTACTTAAAAAATTTTTTTTAGATCAAGGATGTACTAAAAAAATTTTTTTTAGATCGAGGATGTACTAAAAAAATTTTTTTAGATCGAGGATGTACTAAAAAAATTTTTTTCAAATCGAGGATGTACTAAAAAAATTTTTTTAGATCGAGTATGTACTAAAAAAAATTTTTTCATATCAAGGATGTAATAAAAAAATTTTTTTTAGATCGAGGATGTACTAAAAAAATTTTTTTAGATCGAGGATGTACTAAAAAATTTTTTTTTAGATCGAGGATGTACTAAAAAAAAATTTTTCATATCAAGGATGTACTAAAAAAATTTTTTTTAGATCGAGGATGTACTAAAAATTTTTTTTTTGATCGAGGATGTACTAAAAAAATTTTTTTTAGATCGAGGATGTACTAAAAAAATTTTTTTAGATCGAGGATGTACTAAAAAAATTTTTTTAGATCGAGGATGTACTAAAAAAATTTTTTCATATCAACGATGTACTAAAAAATTTTTTTTAGATCGAGGATGTACTAAAAAAATTTTTTTAGATCGAGGATGTACTAAAAAAATTTTTTTAGATCGAGGATGTACTAGAAAAATTTTTTTTAGATCAAGGATGTACTAAAAAAATTTTTTTTGATCGAGGATGTACTAAAAAAATTTTTTTCATATCAAGGATGTACTAAAAAAATTTTTTTTAGATCGAGGATGTACTAATAAAATTTTTTTTGATCGAGGATGTACTAAAAAAATTTTTTTAGATCGAGGATGTACTAAAAAAATTTTTTTACATCGAGGATGTACTAAACAAAATTTTTTTAGATCGAGGATGTACTAAAAAAAATTTTTTTTAGATCGAGGATGTACTAAAAAATATGTTTTCGATCGAGGATGTACTAAAAAAATTTTTTTTGATCGAGGATGTACTAAAAAAATTTTTTTTAGATCGAGGATGTACTAAAAAAATTTTTTTAGATCGAGGATGTACTAAAAAAATTTTTTTCATATCAAGGATGTACTAAAAAATTTTTTTTCATATCAAGGATGTACTAAAAAAATTTGTTTTTAGACCGAGGATGTACTAAAAAAATTTTTTTTTGATCGAGGATGTACTAAAAAATTTTTTTTCGATCGAGGATGTACTAAAAAATTTTTTTTAGATCGAGGATGTACTATAAAAATTTTTTTAGATCGGGGATGTACTAAAAAAAATTTTTTTAGATCGAGGATGTACTAAAAAAATTTTTTTCATATCAAGGATGTACTAAACAAATTTTTTTTAGATCGAGGATGTACTAAAAAAATTTTTTTCATATCAAGGATGTACTAAAAAAATTTTTTTAGATCGAGGATGTACTAACAAAATTTTTTTCATATCAAGGATGTACTAAAAAAATTTTTTTTAGATCGAGGATGTACTAAAAAAGGTTTTTAGATCGAGGATGTACTAAAAAAAGTTTTTTTGATCGAGGATGTACTAAAAAAATTTTTTTTAGATCGAGGATGTACTAAAAAAATTTTTTTAGATCGAGGATGTACTAAAAAAATTTTTTTAGATCGAGGATGTACTAAAAAAATTTTTTTAGATCGAGGATGTAATAAAAAAATGTTTTTCATATCAAGGATGTACTAAAAAAATTTTTTTTAGATCGAAGATGTACTAAAAAAATTTTGTTAGATCAAGGATGTACTAAAAAAATTTTTTTCATATCAAGGATGTACTAAAAAAATTTTTTTAGATCGAGGATGTACTAAAAAAATTTTTTTTTAGATCGAGGATGTACTAAAAAAATTTTTTTAGAACGAGGATGTACTAAAAACATTTTTTTCTGATCGAGGATGTACTAAAAAAATTTTTTTAGATCGAGGATGTACTAAAAAATTTTTTTCATATCAAGGATGTACTAAAAAAATTTTTTTAGATCGAGGATGTACTAAAAAAATTTTTATAGATCGAGGATGTACTAAAAAAATTTTTTTTTGATCGAGGATGTACTAAAAAAATTTTTTTTAGATCGAGGATGTACTAAAAAAATTTTTTTTAGATCGAGGATGTACTAAAACAATTTTTTTAGACCGAGGATGTACTAAAAAAAATTTTTTTAGATCGAGGATGTACTAAAAAAATTTTTTTAGATCGAGGATGTACTAAAAAAATTTTTTTAGATCGAGGATGTACTAAAAAAAATTTTTTCACATCAAGGATGTACTAAAAAAATTTTTTAAGATCGAGGATGTACTAAAAAAATTTTTTCATATCAAGGATGTACTAAAAAAATTTTTTTTAGATCGAGGATGTACTAAAAAAATTTTTTTTGATCGAGGATGTACTAAAAAAATTTTTTTTAGATCGAGGATGTACTAAAAAAATTTTTTTAGATCGAGGATGTACTAAAAAATTTTTTTTAGATCGAGGATGTACTAAAAAAATTTTTTTCATATCAAGGATGTACTAAAAAAATTTTTTTTAGATCGAGGATGTACTAAAAAAATTTTTTTTGATCGAGGATGTACTAAAAAAATTTTTTTTGGATCGAGGATGTACTAAAAAAATTTTTTTTAGATCGAGGATGTACTAAAAAAATTTTTTTAGATCGAGGATGTACTAAAAATATTTTTTCATATCAAAGATGTACTAAAAAAATTTTTTTTAGATCGAGGATGTACTAAAAAAATTTTTTTTGATCGAGGATGTACTAAAAAAATTTTTTTAGATCGAGGATGTACTAAAAAAATTTTTTTAGATCTAGGATGTACTAAAAAAATTTTTTTTAGATCGAGGATGTACTAAACAAATTTTTTTAGATCGAGGATGTACTAAAAAAATTTTTTCATATCAAGAATGTACTAAAAAAATTTTTTTTTAGATCGAGGATGTGCTAAAAAAATTTTTTTAGATCGAGGATGTACTAGAAAAATTTTTTTTAAATCGAGGATGTACTAAAAAAATTTTTTTTAGATCGAGGATGTACTAAAAAAATTTTTTTAGATCGAGGATGTACTAAAAAATTTTTTTTAGATCGAGGATGTACTAAAATAATTTTTTTCATATCAAGGATGTACTAAAAAAATTTTTTTTAGATCGAGGATGTACTAAAAAAATTTTTTTTGATCGAGGATGTACTAAAAAAATTTTTTTTGGATCGAGGATGTACTAAAAAAATTTTTTTTGATCGAGGATGTACTAAAAAAATTTTTTTTAGATCGAGGATGTACTAAAAAAATTTTTTTAGATCGAGGATGTACTAAAAAAATTTTGTTAGATCGAGGATGTACTAAAAAAATTTTTTCATATCAAGGATGTACTAAAAAAATTTTTTTTTAGATCGAGGATGTGCTAAAAAAATTTTTTTAGATCGAGGATGTACTAGAAAATTTTTTTTTAATTCGAGGATGTACTAAAAAAATTTTTTTTAGATCGAGGATGTACTAAAAAAATTTTTTTAGATCGAGGATGTACTAAAAAATTTTTTTTAGATCGAGGATGTACTAAAAAAATTTTTTTCATATCAAGGATGTACTAAAAAAATTTTTTTTAGATCGAGGATGTACTAAAAAAATTTTTTTTGATCCAGGATGTACTAAAAAAATTTTTTTTGGATCGAGGATGTACTAAAAAAATTTTTTTTAGATCGAGGATGTACTAAAAAAATTTTTTTAGATCGAGGATGTACTAAAAATATTTTTTCGTATCAAAGATGTACTAAAAAAATTTTTTTTAGATCGAGGATGTACTAAAAAAAATTTTTTTGATCAAGGATGTACTAAAAAAATTTTTTTAGATCGAGGATGTATTAAAAAAATTTTTTTAGATCTAGGATGTACTAAAAAAATTTTTTTCATATCAAGGATGTACTAAAAAAATTTTTTTTAGATCGAGGATGTACTAAAAAATTTTTTTACATCGAGGATGTACTAAAAAAATTTTTTTAGATCGAGGATGTACTAAAAAAATTTTTTTAGATCGACGATGTACTAAAAAAATTTTTTTGATCGAGGATGTACTAAAAAAATTTTTTTTAGATCGAGGATGTACTAAAAAAATTTTTTTAGATCGAGGATGTACTAAAAAAATTTTTTTAGATCGAGGATGTACTTAAAAAAAATTTTTTTCATATCAAGGATGTACTAAAAAAATTTTTTTTAGATCGAGGATGTACTAAAAAAATTTTGTTTGATCGAGGATGTACTAAAAAAATTTTTTTAGATCGAGGATGTACTAAAAAATTTTTTTAGATCGAGGATGTACTAAAAAAATTTTTTTAGATCGAGGATGTACTAAAAAAATTTTTTCATATCAAGGATGTACTAAAAAAATTTTTTTTTAGATCGAGGATGTGCTAAAAAAATTTTTTTAGATCGAGGATGTACTAGAAAATTTTTTTTTAATTCGAGGATGTACTAAAAAAATTTTTTTTAGATCGAGGATGTACTAAAAAATTTTTTTTAGATCGAGGATGTACTAAAAAATTTTTTTTAGATCGAGGATGTACTAAAAAAAATTTTTTCATATCAAGGATGTACTAAAAAAATTTTTTTTAGATCGAGGATGTACTAAAAAAATTTTTTTTGATCCAGGATGTACTAAAAAAATTTTTTTTGGATCGAGGATGTACTAAAAAATTTTTTTAGATCGAGGATGTACTAAAAAAATTTTTTTAGATCGAGGATGTACTAAAAATATTTTTTCATATCAAAGATGTACTAAAAAAATTTTTTTTAGATCGAGGATGTACTAAAAAAAATTTTTTTGATCGAGGATGTGCTAAAAAAATTTTTTTTAGATCGAGGATGTACTAAAAAATTTTTTTACATCGAGGATGTACTAAAAAAATTTTTTTTAGATCGAGGATGTACTAAAAAAATTTTTTTAGATCGACGATGTACTAAAAAAATTTTTTTGATCGAGGATGTACTAAAAAAATTTTTTTTAGATCGAGGATGTACTAAAAAAATTTTTTTAGATCGAGGATGTACTAAAAAAATTTTTTTAGATCGAGGATGTACTAAAAAAAATTTTTTCATATCAAGGATGTACTAAAAAAATTTTTTTTAGATCGAGGATGTACTAAAAAAATTTTTTTTGATCCAGGATGTACTAAAAAAATTTTTTTTGGATCGAGGATGTACTAAAAAATTTTTTTTAGATCGAGGATGTACTAAAAAATTTTTTTTAGATCGAGGATGTACTAAAAAAAATTTTTTCATATCAAGGATGTACTAAAAAAATTTTTTTTAGATCGAGGATGTACTAAAAAAATTTTTTTCATATCAAGGATGTACTAAAAAAATTTTTTTTGGATCGAGGATGTACTAAAAAATTTTTTTAGATCGAGGATGTACTAAAAAAATTTTTTTAGATCGAGGATGTACTAAAAATATTTTTTCATATCAAAGATGTACTAAAAAAATTTTTTTTAGATCGAGGATGTACTAAAAAAAATTTTTTTGATCGAGGATGTGCTAAAAAAATTTTTTTTAGATCGAGGATGTACTAAAAAATTTTTTTACATCGAGGATGTACTAAAAAAATTTTTTTAGATCGAGGGTGTACTAAAAAAATTTTTTTAGATCGACGATGTACTAAAAAAATTTTTTTGATCGAGGATGTACTAAAAAAATTTTTTTTAAATCGAGGATGTACTAAAAAAATTTTTTTAGATCGAGGATGTACTAAAAAAATTTTTTTAGATCGAGGATGTACTAAAAAAAATTTTTTCATATCAAGGATGTACTAAAAAAATTTTTTTTAGATCGAGGATGTACTAAAAAAATTTTTTTTGATCCAGGATGTACTAAAAAAATTTTTTTTGGATCGAGGATGTACTAAAAAATTTTTTTAGATCGAGGATGTACTAAAAAAATTTTTTTAGATCGAGGATGTACTAAAAATATTTTTTCATATCAAAGATGTACTAAAAAAATTTTTTTTAGATCGAGGATGTACTAAAAAAAATTTTTTTGATCGAGGATGTGCTAAAAAAATTTTTTTTAGATCGAGGATGTACTAAAAAATTTTTTTACATCGAGGATGTACTAAAAAAATTTTTTTAGATCGAGGATGTACTAAAAAAATTTTTTTAGATCGACGATGTACTAAAAAAATTTTTTTGATCGAGGATGTACTAAAAAAATTTTTTTTAGATCGAGGATGTACTAAAAAAATTTTTTTAGATCGAGGATGTACTAAAAAAATTTTTTTAGATCGAGGATGTACTAAAAAAAATTTTTTCATATCAAGGATGTACTAAAAAAATTTTTTTTAGATCGAGGATGTACTAAAAAAATTTTTTTTGATCCAGGATGTACTAAAAAAATTTTTTTTGGATCGAGGATGTACTAAAAAATTTTTTTTAGATCGAGGATGTACTAAAAAATTTTTTTTAGATCGAGGATGTACTAAAAAAAATTTTTTCATATCAAGGATGTACTAAAAAAATTTTTTTTAGATCGAGGATGTACTAAAAAAATTTTTTTTGATCCAGGATGTACTAAAAAAATTTTTTTTGGATCGAGGATGTACTAAAAAATTTTTTTAGATCGAGGATGTACTAAAAAAATTTTTTTAGATCGAGGATGTACTAAAAATATTTTTTCATATCAAAGATGTACTAAAAAAATTTTTTTTAGATCGAGGATGTACTAAAAAAAATTTTTTTGATCGAGGATGTGCTAAAAAAATTTTTTTTAGATCGAGGATGTACTAAAAAATTTTTTTTAGATCGAGGATGTACTAAAAAATTTTTTTTAGATCGAGGATGTACTAAAAAAAATTTTTTCATATCAAGGATGTACTAAAAAAATTTTTTTTAGATCGAGGATGTACTAAAAAAATTTTTTTTGATCCAGGATGTACTAAAAAAATTTTTTTTGGATCGAGGATGTACTAAAAAATTTTTTTTAGATCGAGGATGTACTAAAAAATTTTTTTACATCGAGGATGTACTAAAAAAATTTTTTTAGATCGAGGATGTACTAAAAAAATTTTTTTAGATCGACGATGTACTAAAAAAATTTTTTTGATCGAGGATGTACTAAAAAAATTTTTTTTAGATCGAGGATGTACTAAAAAAATTTTTTTAGATCGAGGATGTACTAAAAAAATTTTTTTAGATCGAGGATGTACTAAAAAAAATTTTTTCATATCAAGGATGTACTAAAAAAATTTTTTTTAGATCGAGGATGTACTAAAAAAATTTTTTTTGATCCAGGATGTACTAAAAAAATTTTTTTTAGATCGAGGATGTACTAAAAAAATTTTTTTAGATCGAGGATGTACTAAAAAATTTTTTTAGATCGAGGATGTACTAAAAAAATTTTTTCATATCAAGGATGTACTAAAAAAATTTTTTTTTAGATCGAGGATGTGCTAAAAAAATTTTTTTAGATCGAGGATGTACTAGAAAATTTTTTTTTAATTCGAGGATGTACTAAAAAAATTTTTTTTAGATCGAGGATGTACTAAAAAAATTTTTTTAGATCGAGGATGTACTAAAAAATTTTTTTTAGATCGAGGATGTACTAAAAAAATTTTTTTCATATCAAGGATGTACTAAAAAAATTTTTTTTAGATCGAGGATGTACTAAAAAAATTTTTTTTGATCCAGGATGTACTAAAAAAATTTTTTTTGGATCGAGGATGTACTAAAAAAATTTTTTTTAGATCGAGGATGTATTAAAAAAATTTTTTTAGATCGAGGATGTACTAAAAATATTTTTTCATATCAAAGATGTACTAAAAAAATTTTTTTTAGATCGAGGATGTACTAAAAAAAATTTTTTTGATCGAGGATGTACTAAAAAAATTTTTTTAGATCGAGGATGTATTAAAAAAATTTTTTTAGATCTAGGATGTACTAAAAAAATTTTTTTCATATCAAGGATGTACTAAAAAAATTTTTTTTAGATCGAGCATGTACTAAAAAAATTTTTTTTAGATCGAGGATGTACTAAAAAAATTTTTTTAGATCGAGGATGTACTAAAAAAATTTTTTTAGATCGACGATGTACTAAAAAAATTTTTTTGATCGAGGATGTACTAAAAAAATTTTTTTTAGATCGAGGATGTACTAAAAAAATTTTTTTAGATCGAGGATGTACTAAAAAAATTTTTTTAGATCGAGGATGTACTAAAAAAAATTTTTTCATATCAAGGATGTACTAAAAAAATTTTTTTTAGATCGAGGATGTACTAAAAAAATTTTGTTTGATCGAGGATGTACTAAAAAAATTTTTTTAGATCGAGGATGTACTAAAAAAATTTTTTTTAGATCGAGGATGTACTAAAAAAATTTTTTTAGATCGATGATGTACTAAAAAAATTTTTTCATATCAAGGATGTACTAAAAAAATTTTTTTTTGGTCGAGGATGTACTAAAAAATTTTTTTTTGATCGAGGATGTACTAAAAAAATTTTTTTAGATCGAGGATGTACAAAAAAATTTTTTTTTAGATCGAGGATGTACTAAAAAAATTTTTTTTGATCGAGGATGTACTAAAAAATTTTTTTTAGATCGAGGATGTACTATAAAATTTTTTTTAGATCGAGGATGTACTAAAAAATTTTTTTCAGATCGAGGATGTACTATAAAATTTTTTTAGATCGAGGATGTACTAAAAAAATTTTTTTTGATCGAGGATGTACTAAAAAAAATTTTTTCATATCAAGGATGTACTAAAAAAATTTTTTTTAGATCGAGGATGTACTAAAAAAATTTTTTTTGATCTAGGATGTACTAAAAAAATTTTTTTTAGATCGAGGATGTACTAAAAAAATTTTTTTAGATCGGGGATGTACTAAAAAAATTTTTTTCATATCAAGGATGTACTAAAAAATTTTTTTTTAGATCGAGGATGTACTAAAAAAATTTTTTTTGATCGAGGATGTACTAAAAAAATTTTTTTCATATCAAGGATGTACTAAAAAAATTTTTTTCAGATCGAGGATGTACTAAAAAAATTTTTTTTGATCAAGGATGTACTAAAAAAATTTTTTTTAGATCGAGGATGTACTAAAAAAATTTTTTTAGATCGAGGATGTACTAAAAAAATTTTTTTAGAACGAGGATGTACTAAAAAAATTTTTTTCATATCAAGGATGTACTAAAAAAATTTTTTTTAGATCGAGGATGTAGTAAAAAAATTTTTTTTGATCGAGGATGTACTAAAAAAATTTTTTTAGATCGAGGATGTACTAAAAAAAAAATTTTCATATCAAGGATGTACTAAAAAATTTTTTTTTTAGATCGAGGATGTACTAAAAAAATTTTTTTCATATCAAGGATGTACTAAAAAAATTTTTTTTAGATCGTGGATGTACTAAAAAAATTTTTTTTGATCTAGGATGTACTAAAAAAATTTTTTTTAGATCGAGGATGTACTAAAAAAATTTTTTTAGATCGAGGATGTACTAAAAAAATTTTTTTAGAACGAGGATGTACTAAAAAAATTTTTTTCATATCAAGGATGTACTAAAAAAATTTTTTTTAGATCGAGGATGTAGTAAAAAAATTTTTTTTGATCGAGGATGTACTAAAAAAATTTTTTTAGATCGAGGATGTACTAAAAAAAAATTTTTCATATCAAGGATGTACTAAAAAATTTTTTTTTTAGATCGAGGATGTACTAAAAAAATTTTTTTCATATCAAGGATGTACTAAAAAAATTTTTTTTAGATCGAGGATGTACTAAAAAAATTTTTTTTGATCTAGGATGTACTAAAAAAATTTTTTTTAGATCGAGGATGTACTAAAAAAATTTTTTTAGATCGAGGATGTACTAAAAAAATTTTTTTAGATCGAGGATGTACTAAAAAAATTTTTTTCATATCAAGGATGTACTATAAAAAGTTTTTTTAGATCGAGGATGTACTAAAAAAATTTTTTTAGATCGAGGATGTACTAAAAAAATTTTTTTAGATCGAGGATGTACTAAAAAAATTTTTTTAGATCGAGGATGTACTATAAAATTTTTTTTTAGATCAAGGATGTACTAAAAAAATTTTTTTAGATCGAGGATGTACTAAAAAAATTTTTTTTTAGATCAAGGATGTACTAAAAAAATTTTTTCTGATCGAGGATGTACTAAAAAAATTTTTTTAGATCGAGGAAGTACTAAAAAAATTTTTTTCATATCAAGGATGTACTAAAACAATTTTTTTTAGATCGAGGATGTACTAAAAAAATTTTTTTAGATCGAGGATGTACTAAAAAAATTTTTGTTAAATCGAGGATGTACTAAAAAAAATTTTTGCATGTCAAGGATGTACTAAAAAATTTTTTTTAGATCGAGGATGTACTAAAAAAATTTTTTTTGATCGAGGATGTACTAAAAAAATTTTTTTAGATCGAGGATGTACTAGAAAATTTTTTTTTAGATCGAGGATGTACTAAAAAAATTTTTTTTGATCGAGGATGTACTAAAAAAATTTTTTCATATCAAGGATGTACTAAAAAAATTTTTTTAGATCGAGGATGTACTAAAAAAATTTTTTTTGATCGAGGATGTACTAAAAAAATTTTTTTAGATCGAGGATGTACTAAAAAAAATTTTTTCATATCAAGAATGTACTAAAAAAATTTTTTTAAGATCGAGGATGTACTAAAAAAATTTTTTTTGATCGAGGATGTACTAAAAAAATTTTTTTCATATCAAGGATGTACTAAAAAAATTTTTTTAGATCGAGGATGTACTAAAAAAATTTTTTTTGTTCGAGGATGTACTAAAAAAAAATTTTTCATATCAAGGATGTACTAAAAAATTTTTTTTTAGATCGAGGATGTGCTAAAAAAATTTTTTTTGATCGAGGATGTACTAAAAAAAATTTTTTCATATCAAGAATGTACTAAAAAAATTTTTTTTAGATCGAGGATGTACTAAAAAAATTTTTTTTGATCGAGGATGTACTAAAAAAATTTTTTTAGATCGAGGATGTACTAAAAAAAAATTTTTCATATCAAGGATGTACTAAAAAATTTTTTTTTAGATCGAGGATGTACTAAAAAAATTTTTTTGGATCGAGGATGTACTAAAAAAATTTTTTTCATATCAAGGATGTACTAAAAAAATTTTTTTTAGATCGAGGATGTACTAAAAAAATTTTTTTTATCGAGGATGTACTAAAAAAATTTTTTTAGATCGAGGATGTACTAGAAAATTTTTTTTAAATCGAGGATGTACTAAAAAAATTTTTTTTGATCGAGGATGTACTAAAAAAATTTTTTTCATATCAAGGATGTACAAAAAAAATTTTTTTAGATCTAGGATGTACTAAAAAAAAATTTTTTGATCCAGGATGTACTAAAAAAATTTTTTTAGATCGAGGGTGTACTAAAAAAAATTTTTTCATATCAAGGATGTACTAAAAATTTTTTTTTTAGATCGAGGATGTACTAAAAAAATTTGATTTGATCGAGGATGTACTAAAAAAATTTTTTTCATATCAAGGATGTACTAAAAAAATTTTTTTAGTACATCCTCGATTTAAAAAAAATTTTTTAGTACATCCTCGATTTAAAAAAAATTTTTTTAGTACATCCTCGATCTAAAAAAATTTTTTTAGTACATCCTCGATTTAAAAAAAATTTTTTTAAGTACATCCTCGATTTAAAAAAATTTTTTTAGTACATCCTCGATCTAAAAAAATTTTTTTAGTACATCCTCGATTTAAAAAAAATTGTTTTAGTACATCCTCGATCTAAAAAAATTTTTTTAGTACATCCTCGACCTAAAAAAAATTTTTTTAGTACATCCTCGATCTAAAAAAATTTTTTTAGTACATCCTCGACCTAAAAAAAATTTTTTTAGTACATCCTCGATTTAAAAAAATTTTTTTAGTACATCCTCGATCTAAAAAAATTTTTTTAGTACATCCTCGACCTAAAAAAAATTTTTTTAGTACATCCTCGATCTAAAAAATTTTTTTTAGTACATCCTCGATTTAAAAAAAATTTTTTTAGTACATCCTCGATCTAAAAAAACTTTTTTAGTACATCCTCGATTTAAAAAAAATTTTTTTAGTACATCCTCGATCTAAAAAAATTTTTTTAGTACATCCTCGACCTAAAAAAAATTTTTTTAGTACATCCTCGATCTAAAAAAATTTTTTTAGTACATCCTCGATCTAAAAAAATTTTTTTAGTACATCCTCGATTTAAAAAAAATTTTTTTAGTACATCCTCGATCTAAAAAAAATTTTTTTAGTACATCCTCGATCTAAAAAAATTTTTTTAGTACATCCTCGATCTAAAAAAAATTTTTTTAGTACATCCTCGATCTAAAAAAATTTTTTTAGTACATCCTCGACCTAAAAAAAATTTTTTTAGTACATCCTCGATCTAAAAAAATTTTTTTAGTACATCCTCGACCTAAAAAAAATTTTTTTAGTACATCCTCGATCTAAAAAAATTTTTTTAGTACATCCTCGATTTAAAAAAAATTTTTTTAGTACATCCTCGATCTAAAAAAATTTTTTTAGTACATCCTCGACCTAAAAAAAATTTTTTTAGTACATCCTCGACCTAAAAAAATTTTTTTAGTACATCCTCGATCTAAAAAAAATTTTTTTAGTACATCCTCGATCTAAAAAAATTTTTTTAGTACATCCTCGATTTAAAAAAAATTTTTTTAGTACATCCTCGATTTAAAAAAATTTTTTTAGTACATCCTCGATCTAAAAAAAATTTTTTTAGTACAACCTCGATCTAAAAAAATTTTTTTAGTACATCCTCGACCTAAAAAAAATTTTTTTAGTACATCCTCGATCTAAAAAAATTTTTTTAGTACATCCTCGACCTAAAAAAAATTTTTTTAGTACATCCTCGATCTAAAAAAAATTTTTTTAGTACATCCTCGATCTAAAAAAATTTTTTTAGTACATCCTCGATTTAAAAAAAATTTTTTTAGTACATCCTCGATCTAAAAAAATTTTTTTAGTACATCCTCGATTTAAAAAAAATTTTTTTAGTACATCCTCGATCTAAAAAAATTTTTTTAGTACATCCTCGACCTAAAAAAAATTTTTTTAGTACATCCTCGATCTAAAAAAATTTTTTTAGTACATCCTCGACCTAAAAAAAATTTTTTTAGTACATCCTCGATTTAAAAAAATTTTTATAGTACATCCTCGATCTAAAAAAATTTTTTTAGTACATCCTCGACCTAAAAAAAATTTTTTTAGTACATCCTCGATCTAAAAAAATTTTTTTAGTACATCCTCGATTTAAAAAAAATTTTTTTAGTACATCCTCGATCTAAAAAAATTTTTTTAGTACATCCTCGATTTAAAAAAAATTTTTTTAGTACATCCTCGATCTAAAAAAATTTTTTTAGTACATCCTCGACCTAAAAAAAATTTTTTTAGTACATCCTCGATCTAAAAAAATTTTTTTAGTACATCCTCGATCTAAAAAAATTTTTTTAGTACATCCTCGATTTAAAAAAAATTTTTTTAGTACATCCTCGATCTAAAAAAAATTTTTTTAGTACATCCTCGATCTAAAAAAATTTTTTTAGTACATCCTCGATCTAAAAAAAATTTTTTAGTACATCCTCGATCTAAAAAAATTTTTTTAGTACATCCTCGACCTAAAAAAAATTTTTTTAGTACATCCTCGATCTAAAAAAATTTTTTTAGTACATCCTCGACCTAAAAAAAATTTTTTTAGTACATCCTCGATCTAAAAAAATTTTTTTAGTACATCCTCGATCTAAAAAAAATTTTTTTAGTACATCCTCGATCTAAAAAAATTTTTTTAGTACATCCTCGATTTAAAAAAATTTTTTTAGTACATCCTCGATCTAAAAAAAATTTTTTAGTACATCCTCGATCTAAAAAAATTTTTTTAGTACATCCTCGACCTAAAAAAAATTTTTTTAGTACATCCTCGATCTAAAAAAATTTTTTTAGTACATCCTCGATTTAAAACAAATTTTTTTAGTACATCCTCGATCTAAAAAAATTTTTTTAGTACATCCTCGATCTAAAAAAAATTTTTTTAGTACATCCTCGATCTAAAAAAATTTTTTTAGTACATCCTCGACCTAAAAAAAATTTTTTTAGTACATCCTCGATCAAAAAAAATTTTTTATAGTACATCCTCGATCAAACAAAATTTTTTTAGTACATCCTCGATCAAAAAAAATTTTTTTAGTACATCCTTGATCTAAAAAAAATTTTTTTAGTACATCCTTGATATGAAAAAAATTTTTTTAGTACATCCTCGATCAAAAAAAATTTTTTTAGTACATCCTTGATCTAAAAAAAATTTTTTTAGTACATCATTGATATGAAAAAATTTTTTTAGTACATCCTTGATATGAAAAAATTTTTTTAGTACATCCTCGATCAAAAAAAATTTTTTTAGTACATCCTCGATCAAAAAAAATTTTTTTAGTACATCCTCGATCAAAAAAAATTTTTTATAGTACATCCTCGATCAAACAAAATTTTTTTAGTACATCCTCGATCAAAAAAAATTTTTTTAGTACATCCTTGATCTAAAAAAAATTTTTTTAGTACATCCTTGATATGAAAAAATTTTTTTTAGTACATCCTCGATCAAAAAAAATTTTTTTAGTACATCCTCGATCTAAAAAAAATTTTTTTAGTACATCCCCGATCAAAAAAAATTTTTTTAGTACATCCTCGATCTAAAAAAAATTTTTTTAGTACATCCTTGATATGAAAAAAATTTTTTTAGTACATCCTCGATCAAAAAAAATTTTTTTAGTATATCCTTGATCTAAAAAAAATTTTTTTAGTACATCCTTGATATGAAATAATTTTTTTTAGTACATCCTCGATCAAAAAAAATTTTTTTAGTACATCCTCGATCTAAAAAAAATTTTTTTAGTACATCCTTGATATGAAAAAAATTTTTTAAGTACATCCTCGATCAAAAAAAATGTTTTTAGTACATCCTTGATCTAAAAAAAATTTTTTTAGTACATCCTTGATATGGAAAAATTTTTTTTAGCACATCCTCGATCAAAAAAAATTTTTTTAGTACATCCTCGATCTAAAAAAAATTTTTTTAGTACATCCTTGATATGAAAAAAATTTTTTTAGTTCATCCTCTATCTAAAAAAAATTTTTTAGTACATCCTCGATCAAAAAAAATTTTTTTAGTACATCCTTGATATGAAAAAAATTTTTTTAGTTCATCCTCGATCAAAAAAAATTTTTTTAGTACATCCTCGATCAAAAAAAATTTTTTTAGTACATCCTTGATCTAAAAAAAATTTTTTTAGTACATCCTTGATATGAAAAAAATTTTTTTAGTACATCCTCGATCAAAAAAAAATTTTTTAGTACATCTTCGATCTAAAAAAAAATTTTTTAGTACATCCTTGATATGAAAAAATTTTTTTTAGTACATCCTCGATCAAAAAAAATTTTTTTAGTACATCCTCAATCTAAAAAAAAATTTTTTAGTACATCCTCGATCAAAAAAAATTTTTTTAGTACATCCTTGATCTAAAAAAAATTTTTTTAGTACATCCTTGATATGAAAAAAAATTTTTTAGTACATCCTCGATCAAAAAAAATTTTTTTAGTACATCCTTGATCTAAAAAAAATTTTTTTAGTACATCCTTGATATGAAAAGATTTTTTTTAGTACATCCTCGACCAAAAAAAATTTTTTTAGTACATCCTCGATCAAAAAAAATTTTTTTAGTACATCCTCGATCAAAAAAAATTTTTTTAGTACATCCTCGATCTAAAAAAAATTTTTTTAGTACATCCTTGATATGAAAAAAATTTTTTTAGTACATCCTCGATCAAAAAAAATTTTTTTAGTACATCCTTGATATGAAAAAAATTTTTTTAGTACATCCTCGATCAAAAAAAATTTTTTTAGTACATCCTTGATCTAAAAAAAATTTTTTTAGTACATCCTTGATATGGAAAAATTTTTTTTAGCACATCCTCGATCAAAAAAAATTTTTTTAGTACATCCTCGATCTAAAAAAAATTTTTTTAGTACATCCTTGATATGAAAAAATTTTTTTTAGTACATCCTCGATCAAAAAAAATTTTTTTAGTACATCCTTGATATGAAAAAAATTTTTTTAGTACATCCTCGATCAAAAAAAATTTTTTTAGTACATCCTCGATCAAAAAAAATTTTTTTAGTACATCCTTGATCTAAAAAAAATTTTTTTAGTACATCCTTGATATGAAAAAAAATTTTTTAGTACATCCTCGATCAAAAAAAATTTTTTTAGTACATCCTCGATCTAAAAAAAAATTTTTTAGTACATCCTTGATATGAAAAAATTTTTTTTAGTACATCCTCGATCAAAAAAAATTTTTTTAGTACATCCTCGATCTAAAAAAAATTTTTTTAGTACATCCTCGATCAAAAAAAATTTTTTTAGTACATCCTTGATCTAAAAAAAATTTTTTTAGTACATCCTTGATATGAAAAAAATTTTTTTAGTACATCCTCGATCAAAAAAAATTTTTTTAGTACATCCTTGATCTAAAAAAAATTTTTTTAGTACATCCTTGATATGAAAAAATTTTTTTTAGTACATCCTCGATCAAAAAAAATTTTTTTAGTACATCCTCGATCAAAAAAAATTTTTTTAGTACATCCTCGATCAAAAAAAATTTTTTTAGTACATCCTCGATCTAAAAAAAATTTTTTTAGTACATCCTTGATCTAAAAAAAATTTTTTTAGTACATCCCCGATCAAAAAAAATTTTTGTAGTACATCCTTGATCTAATAAAAATTTTTTTAGTACATCCTTGATATGAAAAAAATTTTTTTAGTACATCCTCGATCAAAAAAAATTTTTTTAGTACATCCTTGATCTAAAAAAAATTTTTTTAGTACATCCTTGATATGAAAAAATTTTTTTTAGTACATCCTCGATCAAAAAAAATTTTTTTAGTACATCCTCGATCAAAAAAAATTTTTTTAGTACATCCTCGATCAAAAAAAATTTTTTTAGTACATCCTTGATCTAAAAAAAATTTTTTTAGTACATCCTTGATATGAAAAAATTTTTTTTAGTACATCCTCGATCAAAAAAAATTTTTTTAGTACATCCTCGATCAAAAAAAATTTTTTTAGTACATCCTCGATCAAAAAAAATTTTTTTAGTACATTCTTGATGTAAAAAAAATTTTTTTAGTACATCCTTGATATGAAAAAAATTTTTTTAGTACATCCTCGATCAAAAAAAATTTTTTTAGTACATCCTTGATCTAAAAAAAATTTTTTTAGTACATCCTTGATATGAAAAAATTGTTTTTAGTACATCCTCGATCAAAAAAAATTTTTTTAGTACATCCTTGATCTAAAAAAAATTTTTTTAGTACATCCTTGATATGAAAAAATTTTTTTAGTACATCCTCGATCAAAAAAAATTTTTTTAGTACATCCTTGATCTAAAAAAAATTTTTTTAGTACATCCTTGATATGAAAAAATTTTTTTTAGTACATCCTCGATCAAAAAAAATTTTTTTAGTACATCCTCGATCAAAAAAAATTTTTTTAGTACATCCTTGATCTAAAAAAAATTTTTTTAGTACATCCTTGATATGAAAAAATTTTTTTTAGTACATCCTCGATCAAAAAAAATTTTTTTAGTACATCCTTGATCTAAAAAAAATTTTTTTAGTGCATCCTTGATATGAAAAAAATTTTTTTAGTACATCCTCGATCAAAAAAAATTTTTTTAGTACATCCTTGATCTAAAAAAAATTTTTTTAGTACATCCTTGATATGAAAAAATTTTTTTTAGTACATCCTCGATCAAAAAAAATTTTTTTAGTACATCCTCGATCTAAAAAAAATTTTTTTAGTACATCTTCGATAAAAAAAAATTTTTTTAGTACATCCTTGATCTAAAAAAAATTTTGTTAGTACATCCTTGATATGAAAAAATTTTTTTTAGTACATCCTCGATCAAAAAAAATTTTTTTAGTACATCCTCGATCAAAAAAAATTTTTTTAGTACATCCTCGATCAAAAAAAATTTTTTTAGTACATCCTTGATCTAAAAAAAATTTTTTTAGTACATCCTTGATCAAAAAAAATTTTTTTTAGTACATCCTCGATCAAAAAAAATTTTTTTAGTACATCCTTGATCTAAAAAAAATTTTTTTAGTACATCCTTGATATGAAAAAATTTTTTTAGTACATCCTCGATCAAAAAAAATTTTTTTAGTACATCCTTGATATGAAAAAATTTTTTTTAGTACATCCTCGATCAAAAAAAATTTTTTTAGTACATCCTCGATCAAAAAAAATTTTTTTAGTACATCCTTGATCTAAAAAAAATTTTTTTAGTACATCATTGATATGAAAAAATTTTTTTTAGTACATCCTCGATCAAAAAAAATTTTTTTAGTACATCCTCGATCAAAAAAAATTTTTTTAGTACATCCTCGATCAAAAAAAATTTTTCTAGTACATCCTTGATCTAAAAAAAATTTTTTTAGTACATCATTGATATGAAAAAATTTTTTTTAGTACATCCTCGATCAAAAAAAATTTTTTTAGTACATCCTCGATCTAAAAAAAATTTTTTTAGTACATCCTCGATCAAAAAAAATTTTTTTAGTACATCCTCGATCTAAAAAAAATTTTTTTAGTACATCCTTGATATGAAAAAAATTTTTTTAGTACATCCTCGATCAAAAAAAATTTTTTTAGTACATCCTTGATCTAAAAAAAATTTTTTTAGTACATCCTTGATATGAAAAAAATTTTTTTAGTACATCCTCGATCAAAAAAAATTTTTTTAGTACATCCTTGATCTAAAAAAAATTTTTTTAGTACATCCTTGATATGAAAAAATTTTTTTTAGTACATCCTCGATCAAAAAAAATTTTTTTAGTACATCCTCGATCAAAAAAAATTTTTTTAGTACATCCTCGATCAAAAAAAATTTTTTTAGTACATCCTTGATCTAAAAAAAATTTTTTTAGTACATCCTTGATATGAAAAAATTTTTTTTAGTACATCCTCGATCAAAAAAAATTTTTTTAGTACATCCTTGATCTAAAAAAAATTTTTTTAGTACATCCTTGATATGAAAAAAATTTTTTTAGTACATCCTCGATCAAAAAAAATTTTTTTAGTACATCCTTGATCTAAAAAAATTTTTTTAGTACATCCTTGATATGAAAAAATTTTTTTTAGTACATCCTCGATCAAAAAAAATTTTTTTAGTACATCCTCGATCTAAAAAAAATTTTTTTAGTACATCCTCGATCAAAAAAAATTTTTTTAGTACATCCTCGATCTAAAAAAAATTTTTTTAGTACATCCTTGATATGAAAAAAATTTTTTTAGTACATCCTCGATCAAAAAAAATTTTTTTAGTACATCCTTGATCTAAAAAAAATTTTTTTAGTACATCATTGATATGAAAAAATTTTTTTTAGTACATCCTCGATCAAAAAAAATTTTTTTAGTACATCCTCGATCTAAAAAAAATTTTTTTAGTACATCCTCGATCAAAAAAAATTTTTTTAGTACATCCTCGATCTAAAAAAAAATTTTTTAGTACATCCTTGATATGAAAAAAATTTTTTTAGTACATCCTCGATCAAATAAAATTTTTTTAGTACATCCTTGATCTAAAAAAAATTTTTTTAGTGCATCCTTGATATGAAAAAAATTTTTTTAGTACATCCTCGATCAAAAAAAATTTTTTTAGTACATCCTTGATCTAAAAAAAATTTTTTTAGTACATCCTTGATATGAAAAAATTTTTTTTAGTACATCCTCGATCAAAAAAAATTTTTTTAGTACATCCTCGATCAAAAAAAATTTTTTTAGTACATCCTCGATCAAAAAAAATTTTTTTAGTACATCCTTGATCTAAAAAAAATTTTTTTAGTACATCCTTGATATGAAAAAATTTTTTTAGTACATCCTCGATCAAAAAAAATTTTTTTAGTACATCCTTGATCTAAAAAAAATTTTTTTAGTACATCCTTGATATGAAAAAAATTTTTTTAGTACATCCTCGATCAAAAAAAATTTTTTTAGTACATCCTCGATCAAAAAAAATTTTTTTAGTACATCCTCGATCAAAAAAAATTTTTTTAGTACATCCTTGATCTAAAAAAAATTTTTTTAGTACATCCTTGATATGAAAAAATTTTTTTTAGTACATCCTCGATCAAAAAAAATTTTTTTAGTACATCCTTGATCTAAAAAAAATTTTTTTAGTACATCCTTGATATGAAAAAAATTTTTTTAGTACATCCTCGATCAAAAAAAATTTTTTTAGTACATCCTTGATCTAAAAAAATTTTTTTAGTACATCCTTGATATGAAAAAATTTTTTTTAGTACATCCTCGATCAAAAAAAATTTTTTTAGTACATCCTCGATCAAAAAAAATTTTTTTAGTACATCCTTGATCTAAAAAAAATTTTTTTAGTACATCCTTGATATGAAAAAATTTTTTTTAGTACATCCTCGATCAAAAAAAATTTTTTTAGTACATCCTTGATCTAAAAAAAATTTTTTTAGTACATCCTTGATATGAAAAAAATTTTTTTAGTACATCCTCGATCAAAAAAAATTTTTTTAGTACATCCTTGATCTAAAAAAAATTTTTTTAGTACATCATTGATATGAAAAAATTTTTTTTAGTACATCCTCGATCAAAAAAAATTTTTTTAGTACATCCTCGATCTAAAAAAAATTTTTTTAGTACATCCTCGATCAAAAAAAATTTTTTTTAGTACATCCTCGATCTAAAAAAAATTTTTTTAGTACATCCTTGATATGAAAAAAATTTTTTTAGTACATCCTCGATCAAAAAAAATTTTTTTAGTACATCCTCGATCTAAAAAAAATTTTTTTAGTACATCCTTGATATGAAAAAAATTTTTTTAGTACATCCTCGATCAAAAAAAATTTTTTTAGTACATCCTTGATCTAAAAAAAATTTTTTTAGTACATCCTTGATATGAAAAAATTTTTTTTAGTACATCCTCGATCAAAAAAAATTTTTTTAGTACATCCTCGATCAAAAAAAATTTTTTTAGTACATCCTCGATCAAAAAAAATTTTTTTAGTACATCCTTGATCTAAAAAAAATTTTTTTAGTACATCCTTGATATGAAAAAATTTTTTTTAGTACATCCTCGATCAAAAAAAATTTTTTTAGTACATCCTTGATCTAAAAAAAATTTTTTTAGTACATCCTTGATATAAAAAAAATTTTTTTAGTACATCCTCGATCAAAAAAAATTTTTTTAGTACATCCTTGATCTAAAAAAATTTTTTTAGTACATCCTTGATATGAAAAAATTTTTTTTAGTACATCCTCGATCAAAAAAAATTTTTTTAGTACATCCTCGATCAAAAAAAATTTTTTTAGTACATCCTTGATCTAAAAAAAATTTTTTTAGTACATCCTTGATATGAAAAAATTTTTTTTAGTACATCCTCGATCAAAAAAAATTTTTTTAGTACATCCTTGATCTAAAAAAAATTTTTTTAGTACATCCTTGATCTAAAAAAAATTTTTTTAGTACATCCTTGATATGAAAAAAATTTTTTTAGTACATCCTCGATCAAAAAAAATTTTTTTAGTACATCCTTTATCTAAAAAAAATTTTTTTAGTACATCCTTGATCAAAAAAAATTTTTTTTAGTACATCCTCGATCAAAAAAAATTTTTTTAGTACATCCTCGATCAAACAAAATTTTTTTAGTACATCCTCGATCAAAAAAAATTTTTTTAGTACATCCTTGATCTAAAAAAAATTTTTTTAGTACATCCTTGATCTAAAAAAATTTTTTTAGTACATCCTTGATATGAAAAAATTTTTTTTAGTACATCCTCGATCAAAAAAAATTTTTTTAGTACATCCTCGATCAAAAAAAATTTTTTTAGTACATCCTTGATCTAAAAAAAATTTTTTTAGTACATCCTTGATATGAAAAAATTTTTTTTAGTACATCCTCGATCAAAAAAAATTTTTTTAGTACATCCTTGATCTAAAAAAAATTTTTTTAGTACATCCTTGATCTAAAAAAAATTTTTTTAGTACATCCTTGATATGAAAAAATTTTTTTTAGTACATCCTCGATCAAAAAAAATTTTTTTAGTACATCCTCGATCTAAAAAAAATTTTTTTAGTACATCCCCGATCAAAAAAAATTTTTTTAGTACATCCTCGATCTAAAAAAAATATTTTTAGTACATCCTTGATATGAAAAAAATTTTTTTAGTACATCCTCGATCAAAAAAAATTTTTTTAGTATATCCTTGATCTAAAAAAAATTTTTTTAGTACATCCTTGATATGAAATAATTTTTTTTAGTACATCCTCGATCAAAAAAAATTTTTTTAGTACATCCTCGATCTAAAAAAAATTTTTTTAGTACATCCTTGATATGAAAAAAATTTTTTAAGTACATCCTCGATCAAAAAAAATGTTTTTAGTACATCCTTGATCTAAAAAAAATTTTTTTAGTACATCCTTGATATGGAAAAATTTTTTTTAGCACATCCTCGATCAAAAAAAATTTTTTTAGTACATCCTCGATCTAAAAAAAATTTTTTTAGTACATCCTTGATATGAAAAAAATTTTTTTAGTTCATCCTCGATCTAAAAAAATTTTTTTTAGTACATCCTCGATCAAAAAAAATTTTTTTAGTACATCCTTGATATGAAAAAAATTTTTTTAGTTCATCCTCGATCAAAAAAAATTTTTTTAGTACATCCTCGATCAAAAAAAATTTTTTTAGTACATCCTTGATCTAACAAAAATTTTTTTAGTACATCCTTGATATGAAAAACATTTTTTTAGTACATCCTCGATCAAAAAAAAATTTTTTAGTACATCCTCGATCTAAAAAAAAATTTTTTAGTACATCCTTGATATGAAAAAATTTTGTTTAGTACATCCTCGATCAAAAAAAATTTTTTTAGTACATCCTCAATCTAAAAAAAAATTTTTTAGTACATCCTCGATCAAAAAAAATTTTTTTAGTACATCCTTGATCTAAAAAAAATTTTTTTAGTACATCCTTGATATGAAAAAAATTTTTTTAGTACATCCTCGATCAAAAAAAATTTTTTTAGTACATCCTTGATCTAAAAAAAATTTTTTTAGTACATCCTTGATATGAAAAAATTTTTTTTAGTACATCCTCGACCAAAAAAAATTTTTTAAGTACATCCTCGATCAAAAAAATTTTTTTAGTACATCCTCGATCAAAAAAAATTTTTTTAGTACATCCTCGATCTAAAAAAAATTTTTTTAGTACATCCTTGATATGAAAAAAATTTTTTTAGTACATCCTCGATCAAAAAAAAATTTTTTAGTACATCCTTGATCTAAAAAAAATTTTTTTAGTACATCCTTGATATGAAAAAATTTTTTTTAGTACATCCTCGATCAAAAAAAATTTTTTTAGTACATCCTCGATCTAAAAAAAATTTTTTTAGTACATCCTCGATCTAAAAAAAATTTTTTTAGTACATCCTCGATCAAAAAAAATTTTTTTAGTACATCGTCGATCTAAAAAAAATTTTTTTAGTACATCCTTGATATGAAAAAAATTTTTTTAGTACATCCTTGATCTAAAAAAAATTTTTTTAGTACATCCTTGATATGAAAAAATTTTTTTTAGTACATCCTCGATCAAAAAAAATTTTTTTAGTACATCCTCGATCTAAAAAAAATTTTTTTAGTACATCCTCGATCAAAAAAAATTTTTTTAGTACATCCTCGATCAAAAAAAATTTTTTTAGTACATCCTCGATCTAAAAAAAAATTTTTTAGTACATCCTCGATCTAAAAAAATTTTTTTAGTACATCCTCGATCTAAAAAAAATTTTTTTAGTACATCCTAGATCAAAAAAAATTTTTTTAGTACATCCTCGATCTAAAAAAAATTTTTTTAGTACATCCTCGATCAAAAAAAATTTTTTTAGTACATCCTCGATCTAAAAAAAAATTTTTTAGTACATCCTCGATCTAAAAAAATTTTTTTAGTACATCCTCGATCTAAAAAACATTTTTTTAGTACATCCTTGATATGAAAAAAATTTTTTTAGTACATCCTCGATCTAAAAAAATTTTTTTAGTACATCCTCGATCTAAAAAAAATTTTTTTAGTACATCCTTGATATGAAAAAAATTTTTTTAGTACATCCTCGATCTAAAAAAATTTTTTTAGTACATCCTCGATATAAAAAAAATTTTTTTAGTACATCCTCGATCTAAAAAAAATTTTTTTAGTACATCCTCGATCAAAAAAAATTTTTTTAGTACATCCTCGATCTAAAAAAAATTTTTTTAGTACATCCTCGATCAAAAAAAATTTTTTTAGTACATCCTCGATCTAAAAAAAAATTTTTTAGTACATCCTCGATCTAAAAAAATTTTTTTAGTACATCCTCGATCTAAAAAACATTTTTTTAGTACATCCTTGATATGAAAAAAATTTTTTTAGTACATCCTCGATCTAAAAAAATTTTTTTAGTACATCCTCGATCTAAAAAAAATTTTTTTAGTACATCCTTGATATGAAATAATTTTTTTTAGTACATCCTCGATCTAAAAAAAAATTTTTTAGTACATCCTCGATCTAAAAAAATTTTTTTAGTACATCCTCGATCTAAAAAACATTTTTTTAGTACATCCTTGATATGAAAAAAATTTTTTTAGTACATCCTCGATCTAAAAAAATTTTTTTAGTACATCCTCGATCTAAAAAAAATTTTTTTAGTACATCCTTGATATGAAAAAAATTTTTTTAGTACATCCTCGATCTAAAAAAATTTTTTAGTACATCCTCGATATAAAAAAAATTTTTTTAGTACATCCTCGATCTAAAAAAAATTTTTTTAGTACATCCTCGATCTAAAAAAATTTTTTTAATACATCCTCGATCTAAAAAAATTTTTTTAGTACATCCTCGATCAAAAAAAATTTTTTTAGTACATCCTAGATCAAAAAAAATTTTTTTAGTACATCCTCGATCTAAAAAAAAATTTTTTAGTACATCCATGATATGAAAAAATTTTTTTTAGTACATCCTCGATCTAAAAAAATTTTTTTAATACATCCTTGATCAAAAAAAATTTTTTTAGTACATCCTCGATCTAAAAAAAATTTTTTTAGTACATCCTTGATATGAAAAAAAATTTTTTAGTACATCCTTGATATGAAAAAAATTTTTTTAGTACATCCTCGATCTAAAAAAATTTTTTAGTACATCCTCGATCTAAAAAAAATTTTTTTAGTACATCCTTGATACGAAAAAATTTTTTTAGTACATCCTCGATCAAAAAAAATTTTTTTAGTACATCCTCGATATGAAAAAAATTTTTTTAGTACATCCTCGATCTAAAAAAATTTTTTAGTACATCCTCGATCTAAAAAAATTTTTTTAGTACATCCTCGATCTAAAAAAATTTTTTTAGTACATCCTCGATCTAAAAAAAATTTTTTTTGTACATCCTCGATCAAAAAAAAATTTTTTTAGTACATCCTCGATCTAAAAAAAATTTTTTTAGTACATCCTTGATATGAAAAAAATTTTTTTAGTACATCCTCGATCTAAAAAAATTTTTTAGTACATCCTCGATCTAAAAAAAATTTTTTTAGTACATCCTCGATCAAAAAAAATTTTTTTAGTACATCCTAGATCAAAAAAAATTTTTTTAGTACATCCTCGATCTAAAAAAAAATTTTTTAGTACATCCTTGATATGAAAAAAATTTTTTTAGTACATCCTCGATCTAAAAAAATTTTTTTAGTACATCCTCGATCTAAAAAAAATTTTTTTAGTACATCCTTGATATGAAAAAAATTTTTTTAGTACATCCTCGATCTAAAAAAATTTTTTAGTACATCCTCGATATAAAAAAAATTTTTTTAGTACATCCTCGATCTAAAAAAAATTTTTTTAGTACATCCTCGATCTAAAAAAATTTTTTTAATACATCCTCGATCTAAAAAAATTTTTTTAGTACATCCTCGATCAAAAAAAATTTTTTTAGTACATCCTAGATCAAAAAAAATTTTTTTAGTACATCCTCGATCTAAAAAACATTTTTTTAGTACATCCTTGATATGAAAAAAATTTTTTTAGTACATCCTCGATCTAAAAAAATTTTTTTAGTACATCCTCGATCTAAAAAAATTTTTTTAGTACATCCTCGATCTAAAAAAAATTTTTTTTGTACATCCTCGATCAAAAAAAAATTTTTTTAGTACATCCTCGATCTAAAAAAAATTTTTTTAGTACATCCTTGATATGAAAAAAATTTTTTTAGTACATCCTCGATCTAAAAAAATTTTTTAGTACATCCTCGATCTAAAAAAAATTTTTTTAGTACATCCTTGATACGAAAAAATTTTTTTAGTACATCCTCGATCAAAAAAAATTTTTTTAGTACATCCTCGATGTAAAAAAAATTTTTTTAGTACATCCTTGATATGAAAAAAATTTTTTTAGTACATCTTCGATCTAAAAAAATTTTTTTAGCACATCCTCGATATAAAAAAAATTTTTTTAGTACATCCTCGATCAAAGAAAATTTTTTTAGTACATCCCCGATCTAAAAAAAATTTTTTTAGTACATCCTCGATCTAAAAAAATTTTTTTAGTACATCCTCGATCTAAAAAAAATTTTTTTTGTACATCCTCGATCAAAAAAAATTTTTTTAGTACATCCTCGATCTAAAAAAAATTTTTTTAGTACATCCTTGATATGAAAAAAATTTTATTAGTACTTCCTCGATCTAAAAAAATTTTTTAGTACATCCTCGATCTAAAAAAAATTTTTTTAGTACATCCTCGATCTAAAAAAAATTTTTTTAGTACATCCTCGATCTAAAAAAATTTTTTTAGTACATCCTTGATATGAAAAAATTTTTTTAGTACATCCTCGATCAAAAAAAATTTTTTTAGTACATCCTCGATCTAAAAAAAAATTTTTTAGTACATCCTTGATATGAAAAAATTTTTTTTAGTACATCCTCGATCTAAAAAAAATTTTTTTAGTACATCCTTGATATGAAAAAAATTTTATTAGTACATCCTCGATCTAAAAAAATTTTTTAGTACATCCTCGATCTAAAAAAAATTTTTTTAGTACATCCTTGATATGAAAAAATTTTTTTAGTACATCCTCGATCTAAAAAAAATTTTTTTAGTACATCCTCGATCTAAAAAAATTTTTTTAGTACATCCTCGATCTAAAAAAAATTTTTTTAGTACATCCTTGATATGAAAAAATTTTTTTAGTACATCCTCGATCAAAAAAAATTTTTTTAGTACATCCTCGATCTAAAAAAAAATTTTTTAGTACATCCTTGATATGAAAAAATTTTTTTTAGTACATCCTCGATCTAAAAAAATTTTTTTAGTACATCCTCGATCAAAAAAAATTTTTTTAGTACATCCTCGATCTAAAAAAAATTTTTTTAGTACATCCTTGATATGAAAAAAATTTTTTTAGTACATCCTCGATCTAAAAAAATTTTTTTAGTACATCCTAGATCAAAAAAATTTTTTTAGTACATCCTCGATCTAAAAAAAATTTTTTTATTACATGCTTGATATGAAAAAATTTTTTTTAGTACATCCTCGATCTAAAAAAATTTTTTTAGTACATCCTCGATCTAAAAAAAAATTTTTTAGTACATCCTCGATCTAAAAAAAATTTTTTTAGTACATCCTCGATCTAAAAAAATTTTTTTAGTACATCCTCGATCTAAAAAAATTTTTTTAGTACATCTTCGATCAAAAAAAATTTTTTTAGTACATCCTAGATCAAAAAAAATTTTTTTAGTACATCCTCGATCAAAAAAAATTTTTTTAGTACATCCTCGATCTAAAAAAAATTTTTTCAGTACATCCTTGATATGAAAAAAATTTTTTTAGTACATCCTCGATCTAAAAAAATTTTTTAGTACATCCTCGATCTAAAAAAAATTTTTTAGTACATCCTTGCTATGAAAAAATTTTTTTAGTACATCCTAGATCAAAAAAAATTTTTTTAGTACATCCTCGATCTAAATAATTTTAATACATCCTCGATCTAAAAAAATTTTTTTAGTACATCCTAGATCAAAAAAATTTTTTTAGTACATCCTCGATCTAAAAAAAATTTTTTTATTACATGCTTGATATGAAAAAATTTTTTTTAGTACATCCTCGATCTAAAAAAATTTTTTTAGTACATCCTCGATCTAAAAAAAAATTTTTTAGTACATCCTCGATCTAAAAAAAATTTTTTTAGTACATCCTCGATCTAAAAAAATTTTTTTAGTACATCCTCGATCTAAAAAAATTTTTTTAGTACATCCTCGATCAAAAAAAATTTTTTTAGTACATCCTAGATCAAAAAAAATTTTTTTAGTACATCCTCGATCAAAAAAAATTTTTTTAGTACATCCTTGATCTAAAAAAAATTTTTTTAGTACATCCTTGATATGAAAAAATTTTTTTTAGTACATCCTCGACCAAAAAAAATTTTTTAAGTACATCCTCGATCAAAAAAATTTTTTTAGTACATCCTCGATCAAAAAAAATTTTTTTAGTACATCCTCGATCTAAAAAAAATTTTTTTAGTACATCCTTGATATGAAAAAAATTTTTTTAGTACATCCTCGATCAAAAAAAATTTTTTTAGTACATCCTTGATCTAAAAAAAATTTTTTTAGTACATCCTTGATATGAAAAAATTTTTTTTAGTACATCCTCGATCAAAAAAAATTTTTTTAGTACATCCTCGATCTAAAAAAAATTTTTTTAGTACATCCTCGATCTAAAAAAAATTTTTTTAGTACATCCTCGATCAAAAAAAATTTTTTTAGTACATCGTCGATCTAAAAAAAATTTTTTTAGTACATCCTTGATATGAAAAAAATTTTTTTAGTACATCCTTGATCTAAAAAAAATTTTTTTAGTACATCCTTGATATGAAAAAATTTTTTTTAGTACATCCTCGATCAAAAAAAATTTTTTTAGTACATCCTCGATCTAAAAAAAATTTTTTTAGTACATCCTCGATCAAAAAAAATTTTTTTAGTACATCCTCGATCAAAAAAAATTTTTTTAGTACATCCTCGATCTAAAAAAAAATTTTTTAGTACATCCTCGATCTAAAAAAATTTTTTTAGTACATCCTCGATCTAAAAAAAATTTTTTTAGTACATCCTAGATCAAAAAAAATTTTTTTAGTACATCCTCGATCTAAAAAAAATTTTTTTAGTACATCCTCGATCAAAAAAAATTTTTTTAGTACATCCTCGATCTAAAAAAAAATTTTTTAGTACATCCTCGATCTAAAAAAATTTTTTTAGTACATCCTCGATCTAAAAAACATTTTTTTAGTACATCCTTGATATGAAAAAAATTTTTTTAGTACATCCTCGATCTAAAAAAATTTTTTTAGTACATCCTCGATCTAAAAAAAATTTTTTTAGTACATCCTTGATATGAAAAAAATTTTTTTAGTACATCCTCGATCTAAAAAAATTTTTTTAGTACATCCTCGATATAAAAAAAATTTTTTTAGTACATCCTCGATCTAAAAAAAATTTTTTTAGTACATCCTCGATCTAAATAATTTTAATACATCCTCGATCTAAAAAAATTTTTTTAGTACATCCTCGATCAAAAAAAATTTTTTTAGTACATCCTAGATCAAAAAAAATTTTTTTAGTACATCCTCGATCTAAAAAAAAATTTTTTAGTACATCCTTGATATGAAAAAAATTTTTTTAGTACATCCTCGATCTAAAAAAATTTTTTTAGTACATCCTCGATCTAAAAAAAATTTTTTTAGTACATCCTTGATATGAAAAAAATTTTTTTAGTACATCCTCGATCTAAAAAAATTTTTTAGTACATCCTCGATCTAAAAAAAATTTTTTTAGTACATCCTTGATATGAAAAATTTTTTTAGTACATCCTCGATCTAACAAAATTTTTTTAGAACATCCTCGATCTAAAAAAAATTTTTTTAGTACATCCTCGATCTAAAAAAAATTTTTTTAGTACATCCTTGATATGAAAAATTTTTTTTAGTACATCCTTGATATGAAAAAATTTTTTTAGTACATCCTCGATCTAAAAAAATTTTTTTAGTACATCCTCGATCTAAAAAAATTTTTTTAGTACATCCTCGATCTAAAAAAAATTTTTTAGTACATCCTTGATATGAAAAAAATTTTTTTAGTACATCCTCGATCTAAAAAAAATTTTTTTAGTACATCCTCGATTTAAAAAAAAATTTTCTAGTACATCCTCGATCTAAAAAAATTTTTTTAGTACATCCTCGATTTAAAAAAAATTTTTTTAGTACATCCTCGATCAAAAAAAAATTTTTTTAGTACATCCTCGATCTAAAAAAATTTTTTTAGTACATCCTTGATCAAAATAAATTTTTTTAGTACATCCTCGATCAAAAAAAAATTTTTTAGTACATCCTCGATCTAAAAAAAAAAATTTTAGTACATCCTTGATATGAAAAAAATTTTTTTAGTACATCCTCGATCTAAAAAAATTTTTTTCGTACATCCTCGATCTAAAAAAAATTTTTTTAGTACATCCTTGATATGAAAAAAATTTTTTTAGTACATCCTCGATCAAAAAAAATTTTTTTCGTACATCCTCGATCTAAAAAAAATTTTTTTAGTACATCCTTGATCTAAAAAAAATTTTTTTAGTACATCCTCGATTTAAAAAAAATTTTTTTAGTACATCCTCGATCTAAAAAAATTTTTTTAGTACATCCTCGATTTAAAAAAATTTTTTAAGCACATCCTCGATCTAAAAAAATTTTGTTAGTACATCCTCGATCTAAAAAAATTTTTTTAGTACATCCTCGATCTAAAAAAAATTTTTTTAGTACATCCTAGATCAAAAAAAAATTTTTTAGTACATCCTCGATCTAAAAAAAAATTTTTTTAGTACATCCTTGATATGAAAAAATTTTTTTTAGTACATCCTCGATCTAAAAAAATTTTTTTAGTACATCCTCGATCAAAAAAAATTTTTTTAGTACATCCTTGATATGAAAAAATTTTTTTTAGTACATCCTCGATCTAAAAAAATTTTTTTAGTACATCCTCGATCTAAAAAAAAATTTTTTAGTACATCCTTGATATGAAAAAAATTTTTTTAGTACATCCTCGATCTAAAAAAATTTTTTTTGTACATCCTCGATCAAAAAAAATTTTTTTAGTACATCCTCGATATGAAAAAAATTTTTTTAGTACATCCTCGATCTAAAAAAATTTTTTTAGTACATCCTCGATCTAAAAAAATTTTTTTAGTACATCCTCGATCTAAAAAAAATTTTTTAGTACATCCTTGATATGAAAAAAAATTTTTTAGTACATCCTCGATCTAAAAAATTTTTTTTTGTACATCCTCGATCAAAAAAAATTTTTTTAGTACATCCTTGATATGAAAAAAATTTTTTTTAGTACATCCTCGATCTAAAAAAAAATTTTTTTTGTACATCTTAGATCTAAAAAAAATTTTTTTAGTACATCCTCGATCAAAAAAATTTTTTTTAGTACATCCTCGATCTAAAACAAATTTTTTTAGTACATCCTTGATATGAAAAAAATTTTTTTAGTACATCCTTGATATGAAAAAAATTTTTTTAGTACATCCTCGATCTAAAAAAAATTTTTTTAGTACATCCTTCATTCGTTTCATTCTTTGAAACGAGGGACTATTACATCATGGAGGGTAAAGGTATGGCCGTTTCCAAAATAACAGTAAATATATTCTTCAGTATATAAGTGATAAGAACGCTGTGCACAGATTAAGTAAAATTTCATTTTTTTATTATTGAGTTGAGTTGCGTTGAAATATTGGTTGTTGTAAAAAACTGAAATTAAGATTACAAAGAGAAATGACTAAGAACACGGGTTATGTTTTGAATAGGAACAGCAATAAAAGTGAAAATACCAGGGGAAAAGGAAAACTGTTTCCGGGCGCGCGTAGGTGACGAAATAAGAGTAAGCGAATAGAAAATAAAAAGGAAGCAAAAGCGAAAGAGACAGAGACAGCAAATAGTGAAAGAGAAAAAATTATAACAAACATCATCCGAGAGTTCAGTTCACTAGTGCCTTAAAAATCGCTGAATGAGAGTAAGATATCGGGCTAGGATGAGCATGTTTTGCGATGGGCCGTTAAATGCGAAATTTTCAAACCCTTCAGCCAGATTTGATAAACGAATCGAGTAAAATCGATGATAAATAATGCAAAAGAATAATAATGTTTCGAAATGGTGGATGTATAGCATACAAATAAGATAAGGTTGAAAGTGTAGAGTTCAGTTCATAGTTTAAAACAGTAAGGATTCACACCTATTGTATAACGTTGTTTCAACAGCAACAGAGAAAGTTGAGCTAAGAGAAATGGAACATTTTTAAAGCTGAAGCTGGCAACAGAACAAATGGATTGAATTCAAAAACAATGAGAAAGCAGTTGAATAGAGATCTTCAAAGATTAAACTACGACCTTGATTCGTAACAATGTTGCCCCTGAAATGTTGCCCTAAACTAGGACGATAAAACAAAATCGGGTAAATCAGCTATTTTCCATTAAATGATTTCTTGGAAATGGCATTCGTACATGCAAAGTTTGTGTGCTCATTGGCTAGGGGGAGCGAACGCAAACGTAAGCACGGAACTGCCACGTAAACAGCCCCAAGCAGCGGTGGAACTCACGAAATGTATGGGATACTCAAACTTTCGACTCGTCGAAACAGCCTTGTCGAACGTCTCATCGGAAATGTAACATTTCCGATTCTTGCTTCATAAGTCACTCGAAAATTCTCTCACGTCAGTTGAGCGCTGGCTGTCGAGGTGATCGGAACCGGACGTCATCCGGTGCAACAAAAAAAAATATGCGTCATAAAATTCGATATGCTCCGCCCTACCGATTTTGAGGGTAGGGTCGTTGCATATTCTTCTATGTTCTTCATTTTCGGTTTCTTCGCATTTTGGGTTCATTTCCTCCCCAGCCGGCGTGTACTGTCCCCCACATGCTTTGTCGATCCAAATCAGGTACCACCGGTCCATTGCCACACGTGCGCGCTGGTGCTAGGAGCTATGGAAGGGCAAATTTTATTGTTGTTAGTTTGAAAGGGGCTGTTGAGAACTTGGAAGACTACAGGGAACCGCGGTCGGGGCTGGCGATGGGTTTTTCCGCGTCGATGGCACGTTGGGCAACTGCCGGGATAAAAGTCGAAAAAAAAAATTTTAGATTTTTGAAAAATTGTAATTATTTTCTTAAAATAGAGGGTTAAACTTAGTTAACACCAAAATATTATGAGTCTAAGTGTGCTTTATTCTTGGAGCAGCAGCCTGTCAAAGTCAAAAATGTGGGAAAAAAATTAAAAATTTTCAAATTTTTTATGCTGTCTTTAGTAATTTTTTTTTCTCTTAAATTAAGCTACCTAAGTTACAAAATTTGTACCATTTCGGAAAGCTTATTTTACTGTTATTGCTGTAAAATTAAATGTTTACAATGTTTCTGAGGCTTAAATAATAAAAAAAACTGTGAAAGTATGAAAAAACCCATGTAAAATCATGATTTTTTTTTTGTAAAAGACGATTTTTTTTATAAAGCTTCAAAAGTCTTCAAGCTAAAACATTATACAGGTTGTCAGGTACAACAGCTTATCTTTCATTTCAATACAAAATCTGCTGCCACTATGTGCCACACCACAAAATAATCCATTTTTTCTGAGCCCTGTATCGTGGTTCAACGACCAAAACCACCCGTTTTTGAGGTTATGGTGTGATATATGAGGAATGAAGCTTCTGAACGGTAATTTAAGCAAAATTACTTTGAATATGGACCTTTTTTCACAAAGTTTATTGAAAAACAACACTAGTAAGGCAACATAAGCGTGTGTTTTGATAGCTCAAGTAGGAGGGATTTGATGCACCATGAAGATTTTCCATCGCCGATTTTCACCAATTTTTGCCATCAAATCTTTTGTCAAAGCACACACTTTTTTCAATTTAACTGGAATCGTGTTTGAAATAGAGGGTAAAGGAAAGAATTTTGCAAACAGATCGGCAAAAATTGAGGCATATTTACCTAGCTTTCTTTAAACGAACGCTAAATTGAATGAAACCAGCATATGTAAAATATGTAAATGTAAAATAGTTATTGTTACACTTTGACTTGGAATTATGAGTTGTGGGGTTTGTACAAACAAATACTATTTCTATGATAAATTTTTGCTTTTTTTTTCTTGCAACGCCCAACGACCATGAGAAATGTTTTTATTATTCCGGCCCTTATTTGAGTTCGTTTTCACGTGATAAGCATTTGCAAGCAAAGAAGCAAACTATACATCTGTGTAATATCAGTGTCATTTTAATGTGTGTAACATAACATTAGCAATAGCTATAGCCCCGGCCAATAAAGCTGAATCGGAGATAAATATCTTGTCAAACAAGTGATAGTTTTGCAAATGGATCGAATGCAATAGTAAGTTGTAACGATTTTTAATCATTTCTAGGAAATTTCCAGCATAAGTTTTGAAACATATTATAATATTATCAGACACTTTTATAGAGCTGCAATGACATAATCGCACCTAGATTCTTATTCGTATCGCAAGCCTGATGTTATTTTCCGTTTTATTTGTTTGAATTTTCGTGCTACTAAACTATTTCAATTGTTTTGTGACTCATTCATGCATTCATCAAAAATGCTAATATTTACCCGATCAGTTCGTTTAAATATAACGAAACGTTCTGCAATTGCATACATACAGGCGTTATAATACATGAAAAAACTTTTTGAAGGATTTTTCATATCAAAAAAAGGCATGAATTGCCAAAAACTGATCGATGTATCGTTTTCAGTAGCACCAAATTGTACGTTTCAATCAAATTATTTAGTAAATAATCTCACCAGACTTTTATCCCGGTATTTGTATGGGAGTGCCCACTGTGCGATGGGTTGAGCAAGCTGGCGTCTTCAACCTTAGCGCGGTATGCAGGGTATCCTTTGGATGTACGTGTGGGCCAAGACCGATGAGTGGCGATGCATGTGAGGTTGGGATACGGAAAGAGGAAGCGAGAACGCCTAACGAGAGCGAGAGCGAGAGGGAAGCGGTCAGAAATATAAGCGGCGCGTGCTTCCTAAAGAGGGGAGAGTTGGATTCTAGCACTGAACAGAAGAACATGGAAATAAAGCATTAAGAAAAGTTGGGTTTTTGTGTCAGCTCTTCAATTTTTTCGTTACATATATATATATATATATATATATACATACAAACATTCATTTTTATTTATATGATTTAATTTATAAGATTTAAGTAAAAACTTTGTACATGTTACCGATATGATGCTGTGCACTGCATCCAGTACCTATGATTTAGTCGATATTTACGAATCCAAGTTCTTATCTTAAACTAGTCATACCTTTAGTCCTCGTTTGTCAAAAGTTATTCGGATGTAGGTTAAAATTAAACAAAACTCACTTTAAATTGGACATATTCTAATTAGATGCCTTCTTTTTCTTTGAATGAAACCTGATTCAGTATACACGATGCAGAAAATCGCTTGTCCTAGTGTTTGTTCAATATTGTGTTAATTTTTCAAAAGTTATTTTGTGTTATAATTGTTTTTGTAAGTGTTACTCTCTTGTTTATATTTTTAGTAAGAATGATTCTTCGCCGTCTACCCCTACTTCTATGTCATTTCGCTTTTGTTCTTCAAACATCTTCCTCCTCAGTATCGTACTTTCCGCTGTATTGCCGGTCATCCGCAGTCTCCTTTCACATCACATCTTTGGATGTGATCACATATTTCTTTGGAGTCTGCCATTTTCCTCGGTGGCTCCAACGTTCTTTCTCTCAGCAGCACTAGTGTCGCCTGTAGAATCCATCTTGGTTGCTTTATTGATACGTAGATCGTAATGAATCTTCTTATGGCCTAGTCACCAAGTAGTTCTCCAGGTTGTTCGATCCCTGGTTGCAGCTCTTTATCCCCGATTGCGCCCGATATCTCACAGGTTCATTTCACATTTGTGTTCATTTCTTTTTTTCTCTCAGTATTATATCACTTTTGTCGATAAATTGTTGCACTGTGCAATTTTCTTTTTTTCCATTTTTTTTCACAAATTGAACACCACTACAGTTGCATTTCACTGTTTATATTCGTGCCATGTAATATATCAGAAGATTGCACTTTAACATCACGGCCCACTTCGCAATTTGAAGGTTTGCAGACTAAAGTCACGGTCGCCATGTAATATTACAAAATCAGTCGCCAGCTTTCACGGATATGATCATATCCAGGCGATCGTTGGCAAAATCTAGAGAGAGTTTTTCCTACATACTGCTGTTGCTGAGCGGACTCTCGAAACAGGCCCCGCGAAGGAATGGCCTCCCCAGCACGAGAGTATCGTACGGCAGCAGCAGCAAAGTATATAGAATTGTAACCGGAATCTGCCCGAGCAAAGGTCTCGCACCAAGTTGATCTCCAAGCAGGGGTTCCAACCTTCCCGCTAGTTGTTCCAGCTACCAAATACCGAATGAAAGATAACCTCCTCCTGCGCGTGTGAGCGCTTGATTGAATCTGCTTTATTACTTACAAATACACGGTCCTTATATGGTAGAGTTTCTTAAAACCTAGTTGTCTTCTTCCTTTTCTTACTGCTGTTTCCCGTACGCACATACAGATTTGTAGAGGCGTATGAATGTACCTCGATTTGTTGCTGGGAATTCCTGCATCCTGCAGCCTACCGAAAACATTCAAAAAACCATCGATGCATTGAATGTTGGATATTTCCGTCCGTTCTGATGCTACTTTCTGGAGAATCCTACTTTGTTTTTTTTTGCGCTTACATGAGTGAGTCCTTTTGATTTCCTGTCCATTTTGCGATAAACCCGAACCCCGCTTTGGTTCGGTGTTTTTTTGCTATGGTTTTTTTGCGTTCAACCGACTTTTTTTTATGACCGACGCGCGTTGTATCCTGTCGCGCTTGTATCGCACCCCCTTTCTGTCCTCAATGTTGTGTTTATTTGGGCAAACGATACCGATACCTTCCACAAGTTACAGTTGCAAAGATGCAAATTAGTTTCAAACCGATCCCTTTGCGCGCGCAACAAAGAGACCCGCAGTTCCACATGGACCGAAGCTTGGATATTTAGACGGCAAAGTTACCGTTCTGTACGTCGCCGGCGAATTGAGTAGGAGTTGGGGAGGAGAGCCTACATTAGCCTTCAGGAGGCGTCGGATCCACCCTTTTCGGATCGTCCTTGATCTAAAAAAATTTTTTTAGTACATCCTCGATCTAAAAAAAATTTTTTTAGTACATCCTTGATATGAAAAAATTTTTTTTAGTACATCCTCGATCTAAAAAAAATTTTTTAGTACATCCTCGATCAAAAATAATTTTTTAGTACATCCTCGACCTAAAAAATTTTTTTAGTACATCCTCGATCTAAAAAAAATTTTTTTAGTACATCCCAGATCAAAAAAAATTTTTTTAGTACATTCTCGATCTAAAAAAAATTTTTTTAGTACATCCTTGATATGAAAAAATTTTTTTTAGTACATCCTCGATCTAAAAAAATTTTTTTAGTACATCCTCGATCTAAAATAATTTTTTAGTACATCCTCGATCTAAAAAAAATTTTTTTAGTACATCCTCGATCTAAAAAAAATTTTTTTAGTACATCCTTGATATGAAAAAAATTTTTTTAGTACATCCTCGATCTAAAAAAATTTTTTAGTACATCCTCGATCTAAAAAAATTTTTTTTAGTACATCCTTGATATGAAAAAATTTTTTTAGTACATCCTCGATCTAAAAAAATTTTTTAGTACATCCTCGATCAAAAAAAATTTTTTTAGTACATCCTCGATCTAAAAAAAAATTTTCAGTACATCCTCGATCTAAAAAAAATTTTTTTAGTACATCCTCAATCTAAAAAAATTTTTTTTAGTACATCGGCGATCTAAAAAAATTTTTTTAGTACATCCTCGATCTAAAAAAAATTTTTTTAGTACATCCTCGATCTAAAAAAATTTTTTTAGTACATCCTTGATATGAAAAAAATTTTTTTAGTACTTCCCCGATCTAAAAAAATTTTTTTAGTACATCCTCGATCTAAAAAAATTTTTTTTAGTGCATCCTCGATCTAAAAAAAATTTTTTTAGTACATCCTTGATATGAAAAAAATTTTTTTAGTACATCCTCGATCTAAAAAATTTTTTTAGTACATCCTCGGTCTAAAAAAAATTTTTTTAGTACATCCTCGATTAACAAAAAATTTTTTTAGTACATCCTCGATCTAAATAATTTTTTTTAGTACATCCCCGATCTAAAAAAATTTTTTTAGTACATCCTCGATCTAAAAAAATTTTTTAAGTACATCCTCGATCTAAAAAAATTTTTTTAGTACATCCTCGATCTAAAAAAATTTTTTTAGTACATCCTCGATCTAAAAAAATTTTTTTGGTACATCCTCGATCTAAAAAAAAATTTTTTAGTACATCCTCGATCAAAAAAAATTTTTTTAAGCACATCCTCGATCTAAAAAAATTTTTTTAGTACATCCTTGATATGAAAAAATTTTTTTTAGTACATCCTCGATCTAAAAAAATTTTTTTAGTACATCCTCGATCTAAAAAAATTTTTTTAGTACATCCTCGATCTTAAAAAAATTTTTTTAGTACATCCTCGATCAAAAAAATTTTTTTCGTACATCCTCGATCTAAAGAAAATTTTTTTAGTACATCCTCGATCTAAAAAAATTTTTTTAGTACATCCTCGATTTAAAAAAAAATTTTTTAGTACATCCTCGATCTAAAAAAATTTTTTCAGTACATCCTCGATCTAAAAAAAATTTTTTTAGTACATCCTTGATATGAAAAAAATTTTTTTAGTACATCCTCGATCTAAAAAAAATTTTTTTAGTACATCCTCGATCAAAAAAAATTTTTTTAGTACATCCTCGGTTTAAAAAAAATTTTTCTAGTACATCCTCGATCTAAAAAAATTTTTTTAGTACATCCTCGATTTAAAAAAAATTTTTTTAGTACATCCTCGATTTAAAAAAATTTTTTTAGTACATCCTCGATTTAAAAAAAATTTTTTAGTACATCCTCGATCTAAAAAAAATTTTTTTAGTACATCCTCGATCTAAAAAAAATTTTTTAGTACATCCTCGATTTAAAAAAAATTTTTTTAGTACATCCTCGATCTAAAAAAATTTTTTTAGTACATCCTCGATTTAAAAAAAATTTTTTTAGTACATCCTCGATTTAAAAAAATTTTTTTAGTACATCCTCGATCTAAAAAAATTTTTTTAGTACATCCTCGATTTAAAAAAAATTTTTTTAGTACATCCTCGATCTAAAAAAATTTTTTTAGTACATCCTCGACCTAAAAAAAATTTTTTTAGTACATCCTCGATCTAAAAAAATTTTTTTAGTACATCCTCGACCTAAAAAAAATTTTTTTAGTACATCCTCGATTTAAAAAAATTTTTTTAGTACATCCTCGATCTAAAACAAATTTTTTTAGTACATCCTCGATCTAAAAAAATTTTTTTAGTACATCCTCGATTTAAAAAAAATTTTTTTAGTACATCCTTGATATGGAAAAATTTTTTTTAGTACATCCTCGATCTAAAAAAATTTTTTTAGTACATCCTCGATCTAAAAAAAATTTTTTAGTACATCCTCGATCTAAAAAAAATTTTTTAGTACATCCTCGATCTAAAAAAAATTTTTTTAGTACATCCTTGATATGAAAAAAATTTTTTTAGTACATCCTCGATCAAAAAAAATTTTTTTAGTACATCCTTGATATGAAAAAAATTTTTTTAGTACATCCTCGATCAAAAAAAATTTTTTTAGTACATCCTCGATCTAAAAAAAATTTTTTTAGTACATCCTTGATATGGAAAAATTTTTTTTAGTACATCCTCGATCTAAAAAAATTTTTTTAGTACATCCTCGATCTAAGAAAATTTTTTTAAGTACATCATCGATCTAAAAAAAATTTTTTTAGTACATCCTTGATATGAAAAAAATTTTTTTAGTACATCCTCGATCAAAAAAAATTTTTTTAGTACATCCTCGATCTAAAAAAAATTTTTTTAGTACATCCTTGATATGAAAAAAAATTTTTTTAGTACATCCTCGATCTAAAAAAATTTTTTAGTACATCCTCGATCTAAAAAAATTTTTTTAGTACATCCTCGATCTAAAAAAAAATTTTTAGTACATCCTCGATCTAAAAAAAATTTTTTAGTACATCCTCGATCTAAAAAAAATTTTTTAGTACATCCTTGATATGAAAAAATTTTTTTTAGTACATCCTCGATCTAAAAAAATTTTTTTAGTACATCCTCGATCTAAGAAAATTTTTTTAAGTACATCATCGATCTAAAAAAAATTTTTTTAGTACATCCTTGATATGAAAAAAATTTTTTTAGTACATCCTCGATCAAAAAAAATTTTTTTAGTACATCCTCGATCTAAAAAAAATTTTTTCAGTACATCCTTGATATGAAAAAAAATTTTTTTAGTACATCCTCGATCTAAAAAAATTTTTTAGTACATCCTCGATCTAAAAAAATTTTTTTAGTACATCCTCGATCTAAAAAAAAATTTTTAGTACATCCTCGATCTAAAAAAAATTTTTTAGTACATCCTCGATCTAAAAAAAATTTTTTAGTACATCCTTGATATGAAAAAATTTTTTGTAGTACATCCTCGATCTAAAAAAATTTTTTTAGTACATCCTCGATCTAAGAAAATTTTTTTAAGTACATCATCGATCTAAAAAAAATTTTTTTAGTACATCCTTGATATGAAAAAAATTTTTTTAGTACATCCTCGATCAAAAAAAATTTTTTTAGTACATCCTCGATCTAAAAAAAATTTTTTCAGTACATCCTTGATATGAAAAAAAATTTTTTTAGTACATCCTCGATCTAAAAAAATTTTTTAGTACATCCTCGATCTAAAAAAATTTTTTTAGTACATCCTCGATCTAAAAAAAAATTTTTAGTACATCCTCGATCTAAAAAAAATTTTTTAGTACATCCTCGATCTAAAAAAAATTTTTTAGTACATCCTTGATATGAAAAAATTTTTTTTAGTACATCCTCGATCTAAAAAAATTTTTTTAGTACATCCTCGATCTAAGAAAATTTTTTTAAGTACATCATCGATCTAAAAAAAATTTTTTTAGTACATCCTTGATATGAAAAAAATTTTTTTAGTACATCCTCGATCAAAAAAAATTTTTTTAGTACATCCTTGATATGAAAAAAATTTTTTTAGTACATCCTCGATCAAAAAAAATTTTTTTAGTACATCCTCGATCTAAAAAAAATTTTTTTAGTACATCCTTGATATGGAAAAATTTTTTTTAGTACATCCTCGATCTAAAAAAATTTTTTTAGTACATCCTCGATCAAAAAAAATTTTTTTAGTACATCCTCGATCTAAAAAAATTTTTTTAGTACATCCTTGATATGAAAAAAATTTTTTTAGTACATCCTCGATCAAAAAAAATTTTTTTAGTACATCCTCGATCTAAAAAAAAATTTTTTAGTACATCCTTGATATGAAAAAATTTTTTTTAGTACATCCTCGATCTAAAAAAATTTTTTTAGTACATCCTCGATCTAAGAAAATTTTTTTAAGTACATCATCGATCTAAAAAAAATTTTTTTAGTACATCCTTGATATGAAAAAAATTTTTTTAGTACATCCTCGATCAAAAAAAATTTTTTTAGTACATCCTCGATCTAAAAAAAATTTTTTAGTACATCCTCGATCTAAAAAAAATTTTTTAGTACATCCTTGATATGAAAAAATTTTTTTTAGTACATCCTCGATCTAAAAAAATTTTTTTAGTACATCCTCGATCTAAGAAAATTTTTTTAAGTACATCATCGATCTAAAAAAAATTTTTTTAGTACATCCTTGATATGAAAAAAATTTTTTTAGTACATCCTCGATCAAAAAAAATTTTTTTAGTACATCCTCGATCTAAAAAAAATTTTTTCAGTACATCCTTGATATGAAAAAAAATTTTTTTAGTACATCCTCGATCTAAAAAAATTTTTTAGTACATCCTCGATCTAAAAAAATTTTTTTAGTACATCCTCGATCTAAAAAAAAATTTTTAGTACATCCTCGATCTAAAAAAAATTTTTTAGTACATCCTCGATCTAAAAAAAATTTTTTAGTACATCCTTGATATGAAAAAATTTTTTTTAGTACATCCTCGATCTAAAAAAATTTTTTTAGTACATCCTCGATCAAAAAAAATTTTTTTAGTACATCCTTGATATGAAAAAATTTTTTTAGTGCATCCTCGATCTAAAAAAAATTTTTTTAGTACATCCTTGATATGAAAAAATTTTTTTAGTACATCCTCGATCTAAAAAAAATTTTTTTAGTACATCCTAGATCAAAAAAAATTTTTTTAGTACATCCTCGATCTAAAAAAAATTTTTTTAGTACATCCTTGATATGAAAAAATTTTTTTTAGTACATCCTCGATCTAAAAAAATTTTTTTAGTACATCCTCGATCAAAAAAAATTTTTTTAGTACATCCTCGATCTAAAAAAAATTTTTTTAGTACATCCTCGATCTAAAAAAATTTTTTTAGTACATCCTTGATATGAAAAAAATTTTTTTAGTACATCCTCGATCTAAAAAAATTTTTTTAGTACATCCTTGATATGAAAAAATTTTTTTTAGTACATCCTCGATCTAAAAAAGTTTTTTTAGTACATCCTCGATCTAAAAAAATTTTTTTAGTACATCCTCGATCTAAAAAAAATTTTTTTAGTACATCCTCGATCTAAAAAAAATTTTTTTAGTACATCCTTGATATGAAAAAATTTTTTTTAGTACATCCTCGATCTAAAAAAATTTTTTTAGTACATCCTCGATCTAAAAAAATTTTTTTAGTACATCCTCGATCAAAAAAAATTTTTTTAGTACATCCTCGATCTAAAAAAAATTTTTTTAGTACATCCTAGATCAAAAAAAATTTTTTTAGTACATCCTCGATGTAAAAAAAATTTTTTTAGTACATCCTTGAACAAAATAAATTTTTTTTTAATACACCTGTTACAGACAATTCGGCGCGTGTTTGTTTGCTTACCCGACGTAACGGCACTGACAGGCAGGAGACAGGATAAGAGTGCCCATTACCGAAGGGACAGAGGAAACATCGCAGAGATGACGCGGGAAAAAAAAACGGCCATCGCGAGGGGGCCATTGGAGTTAAACAAATTTCAACGGCGAAACCGAAGAGATAAGACGTGGATTTTTTTTGAACACCACCATCGCACCGCGCGCGCTTAAAAGAACGACCCAACCCAATCAATTGACCGGAATAAAGTGTTAGTGGAAGAGCGAGTTAAAAGCACACGTCAGAGTAGCGTTTATTAATACGAACTTTAAGTTGGAGCCGAACTCCAAGATTTTCGAAAAAATTCACTCACTTTTCTGCTTGTGAATCGGTGAACACCAGACTGAGAATGAATCCTCGAAAACGATGTACCAAACCCGACCGCGAATTCCACAGTGCGACAACTGTCCGCAGTTCAGCTGGTGGAAGAGACACTGTTTCGATACCAGGAGTTGGTACAGCAAGCCAGGGAAGCGAACGAACGAACCGCTTGATCCAATCCTTCGAAGCAACGGATCACCAGAGAAGGACTCACGCGCCATCACGTGTGAGTATCGTTTCCGGATGGATCTTAGGCGAACGAGTTCTCAGCCTTTGATATCTCGCAGGCACAATACATCGCCCATCGCAAGGGAGAAAGCGGGATCTGCCGACGTTCACAGGCAATCCCGAAGAATGGCCAACGTTTCTATGCCTGCTTCGAGTACACCACGGAGACGTGCGGCTAAAACTGGCTGAACGACTGCAGAAGGCCCTAAAAGGGGGAGCGCATTAGAGCTCAGATTTCCACGCTTAGAATGCTTTTCGGACGTCCTGAGATTATTGTTCACTCCCTGGTAAACAGGCCAACAGGCGAGCAATGCCAGCGCCCAAGCATGGCACGTCTCGAAACGCTCATCGACTTCGGTGTCGCGGTGTTCAGAACCTCTGCGCGACTATCACGGCATCAGGGCTGGATGAATACGTGTGTAATGTGGCGTTATTAAACGAGCTGACGGAACTCGCTTGCCATCGTCGCTGAACGTTCGCGGTAAGTTTCGGATCACTTTAGTAACAATTTCGCTGCTGTTGTGGTGTCGAAAGTCAAGAGATAGCAAAAGAGGAGGCCATTCCTTTAATTTTCTTCCTTTTTTATACAAACTTTTGAGTGCCACTCACGGGAGTGGCAACTCACTATTCACTCAAATCATCACTCGCTGGACAACTCCTCAAACAAACAACTCCTCGACGAAAGCAATTGTTCGTTTAGGTTGAAACATCTTGGGCGAACAGTCGCTGAAGCTCAACTGGGGGATGCCATCGAATCAGCTTGGGTCACGTTACGCTTTCGACTTTCGCTTCAACGACTGGCTGAGTCATCTAGTGGTGGAAGCAGCCAGCATTGGTGAGCATTTCGTCGGTGTACACTCCGCGGGGTTCAGCGGAAAGCAGACAACATCGACACGTGAATGCGGCATCTGGCGACCGATGCAAAACCCGGAGCTTCACAACCAGCAGTGTGCCAGCATTCAATGCGCCAAAGTAGAAAGCTGCCCCGATTTTCTGGCAACGGATATCGGGGACGCCCGCTGGCACAGCAGTGCGTGAGGTGCGTCTGTGTCGAAAATGGCTCGAACAACACCAGCGTTGGCGTTCCTGGACGACGGTTCGCCAGCCACCTTCACAGAACAAGCTTTGATAGAAGAATTGGGAATTCTCTGGTCTGGTGGACCGGAAATCAGAAAAGAGTGGAGCAAAACATCAATTAGGGTGTCGTTGAGAATATTTCTACCGCCCAATGTACATTTGCCGTGGACAGGCCTGGCGCTACCAAAACAGAGCCTATGCGCACAGAAACTTCAGGGCACCTGTCCGGCCTCATAAACTGACCTCATACACGAATGTTACACCTAGCGTTTCTCATTGGTAATGACAACTGCCCTCTAAGTCATCCGCTTACGTATCGAGCGGGCCATTCGAATGAACCAGGAAGGGCGGCCAAAACGTCTACGGTTCTTACCAAAAAAAAAAAAAACCCCCCGGTGATGGGAACGAGATTCTCAACCACCTTTAGACCGCAGATGTGTGCGTGTGTGTATGGACAACAACGGCGATGCAATAATCGGTATGCAGCTGAAGGAATTCATCCCGTAGGTTCGAAAGAAGATCAACAAGCGGTGGATGTTTTGACTGCGAGAAACCCCCGTTTGAAGGGCGAACGAGATATGAAACTATGAGCTTATACGAGCTGTGGAAAATACAGCACAGTCCTGCAACCGGCAAGTAAAACGATGGCAACGCTTCGAAGAAATGACAAAAAAGAACCCGATGTTGAGAGCTGCCATTGTTGAGAAAACAATGCATGAGTACGAGAGAAAAGGCTCACGTCGAGAGAACTATCGGAAAAGTACGATACAGATTTGGTAATTTACCCAATTTTCCCGGCCATGAATCCCAACAACGCTTTTTGACGCTGCTGCCGCCGCCAAAGGTAAACGGTGCTAGGTCCTAAACACGTTTCCGCTCAAGGGACTCTCAGATCAGCGGGTCTGAGCTTCTATAGCAGTTTTTGTACAAAATTCAGAGAATTCCGTGCAAGCGTAGTAGGAGACATCGAGCAAATGTTCTTCTTCCAGGTGGCCATGGTCAGACCGAGCTCCAGACGTGTATGTGTCATTGTGACCGTGATGACATTTGGTGCCGCGCACTACGTGAAGAACCTGAATGTTGAGCGATTTAAAGCCGAATTTTTCACGTACCTTCGAATGCACAGTCGAAGAGCATTCTGTTGGATGAGCTACATATGCTGGCGAGTGTCGAAACTGCAGAAGAAGAAGAAGCCATAAGAAGGCTGGCAAACGATGTGCGAAGTATACATTCCCAAGGTGGCTTCGAACTGGAAGGAACTGGCTGTCTAATTCATGCGCGGTCATGAATTCATGACAAAAGCGAAAGATGTTCACGTAGGCACCTGACGCGAAAAACGGAAAAAGAGATTACGAATGTACGCAATCCGACACATTTGCCTATAAAATCTCACCCAGAAACGATCTGCTCGTCGTGCTGATGGGAGTGAAGCAGCCGACAAAACACGCGAGGTGTTACGCATGATGAGGATCTACGACGCGTTGGGTCTCTTGGGCGATGTTCCTGAAAGGTCTGCTTCAAGAGTTTTCTGGCGTGCTAACGTCACCATTTTACCCGACAGTCTGTAAAACTCAGACTACCAACGTGCTATCGTCAGATAATCGTCGACGACGACGCTGACTCGAAACATTCTGCAGCTGCGACGCGAGCGAAAATGGAATGGCACCACAGTTGCCAAACTTCCGACCTTTCCGAAGAATGGTGGATCTATCGAATGCGCTCTTGTAGGGTAGCGTCCCCCGCTGCGATTTCTTTCGCTCCCTCGTCTCCCTCGTGACGTCATCTGTTGGTTAAGGGTCGGATCGTCGCCGATATCTCGTCAGTCGGTAGCATCTCGAGTCGGAGAAATACTCGAGTCCACCCAACTTTCACGACGATTGGCAGTGGCTGCCAACGAAGGTGAATGTAGCCGATGATGGTACGAAGTGGTCAACAATTCCCAGATCTGATCCCCGCCTCAAGCCGATGCACTCAAGGGGCAGCCAAGGCGGAACAAACCGCGGTCATAATTATTTTTTTTTCTCATAACTAAGCTACCATTTTGCTATACAAATAGATTTAAAAGTGCTTTTATAACAAAACTTCAGCATTGTTTTTGATATTTTGCACATCCAGAGGGCGCCACTGTGCGCAGTTTTTCCTGCGTTTCAGGTGCATTTTGTCTCAATCCCTATGATAGGGGAGAGTGTTATTGATAACGATTTTTTGTATTTGAATTTGAATCCCAAACATGTTGCATGCTTTAATCGAGTCAAAAATACAGTTCAAAAAACCAAAAAAAGTTTCTAAAAAAAACAAATGCGTGAGGTCAAATCACATGATCTCTATACATATTTCTCTCTCGCTTTTTTGGTATTTAAATTGTATTTTCTGTAATTCATATACAAATTCTTAACAAAGTAAAGGTATGGTGCATAGGTTATAAAATTATCTACTCTGTCAATGCATTGTATCAAACTCAAGTTTAAGTATGAGATAAATGCACATCCACCATTAAAATTGCAATTGTCGAATTGAACGCAAATATAAAACCAACAAATGTTGATCAAAATGTTAGTTTATAAGGGAAGAAATAACCAATTAGAAGTTATTGAAAGCTTCACGCTTAGTAGCTACATTGCAAATGATTATGTTTCAACTCCGTGAGAAACAATTTTTTTTAGTACAATTAACATAATCTCATTTTATGTTTTGCTAGAGGAAAAAATCATAAAGCGCTTCTGAAACGTTCACCTTTTGCCAATATATATCTGCTTCCTTCTTGTGCAAATTTGGATCACGACTAGTCTGTAGTCCTGTTTTCTTGTCCTTTGATTTATCCTCTTCTTAATGCTTAATGATATCCCTGTGTCTGTAACAGGCAGAGTAAATCTATAATCATTTGCAACAAAAAACGGGTAGTCTATGTTAGATCTGAGTTCCATCACCAGTTGGGTTACAAAACAGGCAAGGATATCACATCAAATCAATATCAATTTATATACGGTGGTGTGAGTAATGGAATTAAATATAAAATTGTACATTTACATTTCGTTAAACATTAGAGGAAATGTTATTTAAAAAAAAAGGCGAAGGAAAATCATACCTTTCCGTGCAAGTTAATATTCTCTTTAAGGTGAATTTTGCAAAATATTGCAAAAAATATTCAGCAGAAAGATTGAAAAATACTTTTTGCGAATTAAATAATTTACATTTCAGGCATTGATGCTTATAAAAAACAGCTCAGTGCTTCGTTGGTACGGCTCTTTCTCGTCAATATTAGTACAGTCGCTGTTCGCTGTGTTTGGTTCGCTACCGCGCGTATTTGCGGTTCGAAGTGGGTCCGGGCGCGTTTCACCATTACCATTATCATATGTTAGGGTATGTTTTAGGCAAAAAATTGGAAATAAACAATTTTAAACCTGTTTTTGTTCTTCATTACCAACGTTAAAAAAACATGATTTTTTTTTGGTTTTTTATTTAGTTATAGCCCCAAAAAACATTTGCTTATATAAATTTTATAATTTTTGTTACACTTTTACTCAAAAGAAGACTAGCTTATGTTGCTAATGATATACAATTTATCTATTTTACACCTTTTAATGTACTATTAAAATAGTAAGTTGAATTGTGGGTGACTGACGAGCTGAAATGTTTTAGCTTTTTGGCAAGCCTTTTTTGATTTTTGGAGCTTTTTTGCATCTTCGAAGAAATACAATGCCTAGAAGTCTACAATTCCGGAATTTTTTTTAGCTAACTATCTGACTTTCAATCGGCAATATCAGATTTAGCAAAAGCGAATAAAACAAAAAACATTGGACTTATGATCGCCCTTGCGCCCTACGTGCGATGCACTCAAAAGGACCGAGCTTTCTATGGCAGACGGAAAAGCAATGGCCAACTTGATACGACGGAAGAACTACGCCGCAAGCTCCTGCATCATTCCAGCACTAAATCACTTATTCAGATCGACCGATTCTCTAATTGGAACAGGCTGCTCAGATCTGTTGGATACGTTATTCGGTTTTCGAATAATTGTATGCACAGAAGAAACGGGAAAAAGACCACGACAGGACCGCTCACACAGGGAGAGTTGAAAACAGCAGAACGCGTAATTATAAAACAAATTCAACGAGAAGCGTTTTCAGGCGAGATCTGTCGACTGGAGAGCCGCGTAGTAAAACAGCATCCGTGGTCGAAAACCCGTCGAACAAAAGCAGCGTGCTGTAGAAACTCTCACCCAAGTGGTGGGCGTTTCGAAAACTGCCCTGGAATAGATGAGTCACTGCAGAAGCCAGTAATTCTACCGAGACGACACACAGAGGAACTGACTTGCTGATGCTTTACTGCCACGTACGCCAGCGACACTGTAATCATCAGACCGTTGTTTACGAACTGAGCGCCAGATACGCGCTTGTTGACGGAATATAAGCGCGTCCGGAAAACCTGTCAATATTGTCGCATTAGAAAGGCGACTCCTGAACCGCCGTTAATGGGAGGCATTCCCCAACAAAGGACGGCCATTCATCAGCGTGCATTTCGGCCCAATGAGCGTAGTAGTTGCACGTCGCCAGGAGAAACGTTGGGGAGTGATTTGCACCTGCTTGACGACACGAGCAGTACACCTAGAAATCGCTCACTCACTAACTAAGTGCGTCCTGCATCTTAGCGATCCGTCGTTTTATTGCTAGACGAGGAGTTTCCGCGCGAAAGCATCACCGATAGAGGGACAAATTTCGTAGGCTCATCGAGAGAGAGTTGACGGAAGCCCGGAGGAATGTTGATGAGGATAAGTTGATTGCCGAGTTCACTAGTCGTGAAGTGTGAAGTGGAACTTCAACCCGCCAGCGGCTCCGCATTTTGGAGGGTGTTGGGAACGACTCGTTCCGTCGGTGAAAAAAGTACTTTATTCAGTTCGAGTTGCCGCGTACGCCCAACGACGAAATATTGCAATCTACGCTGGCCGAAATAGAAACGAAAGAGAAGAAGAATGATATGAAAAAAAATTTTTTAGTACATCCTTGATATGAAACAAATTTTTTTAGTACATCCTCGATTAAAAAAAAATTTTTTTTAGTACATCTTCGATCTAAAAAAATTTTTTTAGTACATCCTCGATCTAAAACAAATTTTTTTAGTACATCCTTGATATGAAAAAAATTTTTTTAGTACATCCTCGATCTAAAAAAATTTTTTTTGTACATCCTCGATCTAAAAAAATTTTTTTAGTACATCCTCGATCTAAAAAAATTTTTTTAGTACATCCTTGATCTAAAAAAAATTTTTTTAGTACATCCTTGATCTAAAAAAAATTGTTTTTGTACATCCTCGATCAAAAAAAATTTTTTTAGTACATCCTCGATCTAAAAAAAATTTTTTTAGTACATACTTGATATGAAAAAAATTTTTTTAGTACATCTTCGATCTAAAAAAAATTTTTTTAGTACATCCTTGATATGAAAAAATTTTTTTAGTACATCCTCGATCTAAAAAAAATTTTTTTAGTACATCCTTGATATGAAAAAATTTTTTTAGTACATCCTCGATCTAAAAAAAAATTTTTTAGTACATCCTCGATCTAAAAAAAATTTTTTTAGTACATCCTCGATCTAAAAAAAATTTTTTTAGTACATCCTCGATTTAAAAAAAAATTTTTTAGTACATCCTCGATCTAAAAAAATTTTTTAAGTACATCCTCGATCAAAAAAAATTTTTTTAGTACATCCTCGATTTAAAAAAAATTTTTTTAGTACATCCTTGATATGAAAAAAATTTTTTTAGTACATCCTCGATCTAAAAAAAATTTTTTTAGTACATCCTTGATATGAAAAAATTTTTTTAGTACATCCTCGATCTAAAAAAATTTTTCTAGTACATCCTCGATCTAAAAAAATTTTTTTAGTACATCCTCGATCTAAAAAAATTTTTTAGTACATCCTCGATCTAAAAAAAATTTTTTTAGTACATCCTTGATATGAAAAAAATTTTTTTAGTACATCCTCGATCTAAAAAATTTTTTTTAGTACATCCTCGATCAAAAAAAATTTTTTAGTACATCCTCGATCTAAAAAAAATTTTTTTAGTACATCCTTGATATGAAAAAAATTTTTTTAGTACATCCTCGATCAAAAAAAATTTTTTTAGTACAACCTCGATCTAAAAAAAAATTTTTTAGTACATCCTCGATCTAAAAAAATTTTTTTAGTACATCCTCGATCTAAAAAAAATTTTTTTAGTACATCCTCGATCAAAAAAAAATTTTTTAGTACATCCTTGATATGAAAAAATTTTTTTAGTACATCCTCGATCAAAAATAATTTTTTAGTACATCCTCGATCTACAAAAAAATTTTTAGTACATCCTTGATATGAAAAAATTTTTTTTAGTACATCATCGATCTAAAAAAATTTTTTTAGTACATCCTCGATCTAAAAAAAATTTTTTTAGTACATCTTCGATCTAAAAAAATTTTTTTAGTACATCCTCGATCTAAAAAAATTTTTTTAGTACATCCTCGATCCAAAAAAAAAATTTTTTTAGTACATCCTCGATCTAAAAAAAATTTTTTTAGTACATCCTCGATCTAAAAAATTTTTTAGTACATCCTCGATCTAAAAAAAATTTTTTTAGTACATCCTTGATATGAAAAAAATTTTTTTAGTACATCCTCGATCCAAAAAAAAAATTTTTTTAGTACATCCTCGATCTAAAAAAATTTTTTAGTACATCCTCGATCTAAAAAAATTTTTTTAGTACATCCTCGATCTAAAAAAAATTTTTTAGTACATCCTCGATCTAAAAAAAATTTTTTTAGTACATCCTCGATCTGAAAAAAATTTTTTTAGTACATCCTCGATCAAAAAAATTTTTTTAGTACATCCTCGATCAAAAAAAATTTTTTTAGTACATCCTCGATCTAAAAAAATTTTTTTAGAACGTCCTCGATCTAAAAAAATTTTTTTATTACATCCTCGATCTAAAAAAAATTTTTTTAGTACATCCTCGATCTAAAAAAAATTTTTTAGTACATCCTCGATCTAAAAAAAATTTTTTTAGTACATCCTCGATCTAAAAGAATTTTTTTAGTACATCCTCGATCTAAAAAAAATTTTTTTAGTACATCTTCGATCAAAAAAAATTTTTTTAGTACATCCTCGATCTAAAAAATTTTTTTAGTACATCCTCGATTTAAAAAAAATTTTTTTAGTACATCCTTGATATGAAAAAAATTTTTTTAGTACATCCTCGATCAAAAAAAAATTTTATAGTACATCCTTGATAAAAAAAAAATTTTTTTAGTACATCCTCGATCAAAAAAAAATTTTATAGTACATCCTTGATAAAAAAAAAATTTTTTTAGTACATCCTTGAAAAAAATAAATTTTTTTTAGTACACCTGTTACAGACAATTCGGCGCGTGTTTGTTTGTGTACCCGACGTAACGGCACTGACCGGTAGGAGACAGGATAAGAGTGCCCATTACCGAAGGGACAGGGAAACATCGCAGAGATGACGCGGGAAAAAGAAAACGGCCATCGCGAGGGGGCCATTGGAGTTAAACAAATTTGAACGGCGAAACCGAAGCGATAAGACGTGGATTTTTTTTTGAACGCCACCATCGCACCGCGCGCGCTTAAAAGAACGACCCAACCCAATCAATGGACTGGAATAAAGTGTTAGTGGAAGAGCGAGTTAAAAACACACGTCAGAGTAGCGTTTATTAATACGAACTTTAAGTTGGAGCCGAACTCCAACATTTTCGAAAAAATTCACTCACTTTTCGACTTGTGAATCGGTGAACACCAGACTGAGAATGAATCCTCGAAAACGATGTACCAAACCCGACCGCGAATTCCACAGTGCGACAACTGTCCGCAGTTCAGCTGGTGGAAGAGACACTGTTTCGATACCAGGAGTTGGTACAGCAAGCCAGGGAAGCGAACGAACGAACCGCTTGATCCAATCCTTCGAAGCAACGGATCACCAGAGAACGACTCACGCGCCATCACGTGTGAGTATCGTTTCCGGATGGATCTTAGGCGAACGAGTTCTCAGCCTTTGATATCTCGCAGACGCAATACATCGCCCATCGCAAGGGAGAAAGCGGGATCTGCCGACGTTCACAGGCAATCCCGCAGAATGGCCAACGTTTCTATGCCTGCTTCGAGTACACCACGGAGGCGTGCGGCTAAAACTATGACCGACTGCAGAAGGCCCTAAAAGGGGGAGCGCATTAGAGCTCAGATTTCCACGCTTAGAATGCTTTTCGGACGTCCCGAGATTATTGTTCACTCCCTGGTAAACAGGCCAACAGGCGAGCAATGCCAGCGCCCAAGCATGGCACGTCTCGAAACGCTCATCGACTTCGGTGTCGCGGTGTTCAGAACCTCTGCGCGACTATCACGGCCTCAGGGCTGGATGCATACGTGTGTAATGTGGCGTTATTAAACGAGCTGACGGAACTCGCTTGCCATCGTCGCTGAACGTTCGCGGTAAGTTTCGGATCACTTTAGTAACAATTTCGCTGCTGTTGTGGTGTCGAAAGTCAAGAGATAGCAAAAGAGGAGGCCATTCCTTTAATTTTCTTCCTTTTTTATACAAACTTTTGAGTGCCACTCACGGGAGTGGCAACTCACTATTCACTCAAATCATCACTCGCTGGACAACTCCTCAAACAAACAACTCCTCGACGAAAGCAATTGTTCGTTTAGGTTGAAACATCTTGGGCGAACAGTCGCTGAAGCTCAACTGGGGGATGGCATCGAATCAGCTTGGGGCACGTTACGCTTTCGACTTTCGAGCTTCAACGACTGGCTGAGTCATCTAGTGGTGGAAGCAGCCAGCATTGGTGAGCATTTCGTCGGTGTACACTCCGCGGGGTTCAGCGGAAAGCAGACAACATCGACACGTGAATGCGGCATCTGGCGACCGATGCAAACCCGGAGCTTCACAACCAGCAGTGTGCCAGCATTCAATGCGCCAAAGTAGAAAGCTGCCCCCGATTTTCTGGCAACGGATATCGGGGACGCCCGCTGGCACAACAGTGCGTGAGATGCGTCTGTGTCGAAAATGGCTCGAACAACACCAGCGTTGGCGTTCCTGGACGACGGTTCGCCAGCCACCTTCACAGAACAAGCTTTGGTAGAAGAATTGGGAATTCTCTGGTCTGGTGGACCGGAAATCAGAAAAGAGAGGAGCCAAAAAATCAATTAGGGTGTCGTTGAGAATATTTGTACCGCCCAATGTACATTTGCCGTGGACAGGCCTGGCGCTACCAAAACAGAGCCTACAGCGCACAGAAACTTCAGAGCACCTGTCCGGCCTCATAAACTGACCTCATACACGAGTATTACACCTAGCGTTTCTCATTGGTAAATGACAACTGCCCCACTAGGTCATCCGCTTACGTATCGAGCGGGCCATTCGAATGAACCAGGAAGGGCGGCCAAAACGTCTACGGTTCTTACCAAAAAAAAAAAAACCCCGGTGATAGGAACGAAATTCTCAACCACCATTAGACCGCAGATGTGTCCGTGTGTGTATGGACAACAACGGCGATGCAATAATCGATATGCAGCTAAAGGAATTCATCCCGTAGGTTCCAAAGAAGATCAAAAAGCGTTGGATGTTTTGACTGCGAGAAACCCCCGTTTGAAGGGCGAACGAGATATGAAACTATGAGCTTACGAGCTGGGGAAAATACAGCACAGTCCTGCAACCGGCAAGTAAAACGATGGAACGCTTCGAAGAAATGAAAAAAAAAAGAACCGGTGTTGAGAGCTGCCATTGTTGAGAAAACAATGCATGAGTACGAGAGAAAAGGCTCACGTCGGAGAGAACTATCGGAAAAGTTCGATACAGATTTGGTAATTTACCCAATTTTCCCGGCCATGAATCCCAACAACGCTTTTTGACGCTGCTGCCGCCGCCAAAGGTAAACGGTGCTAGGTCCTAAACACGTTTCTGCTCAAGGGACTCTCAGATCAGCGGGTCTGAGCTTCTATAGCAGTCTTTGTACAAAATTCAGAGAATTCCGAGTAGGCGTAGCAGGAGACATCGAGCAAATGTTCTTCTTCCAGGTGGCCATGGTCAGACCGAGCTCCAGACGTGTATGTGTCATTGTGACCGTGATGACATTTGGTGCCGCGCACTACGTGAAGAACCTGAATGGTGAGCGATTTAAAGCCGAATTTTTCACGTACCTTCGAATGCACAGTCGAAGAGCATTCTGTTGGATGAGCTACATATGCTGGCGAGTGTCGAAACTGCAGAAGAAGAACAAGCCATAAGAAGGCTGGCAAACGATGTGCGAAGTATACATTCCCAACGCGGCTTCGAAGTAAGGAACTGGCTGTCTAACTCATGCGCGGTCATGAATTCATGACAAAAGCGAAAGAAGTTCACGTTGGCACCTGACGCGAAAAACGGAAAAAGAGATTACGAATGTACGCAATCCGACACATTTACCTATAAAATCTCACCCAGAAACGATCTGCTCGTCGTGCTGATGGAAGTGAAGCAGCCGACAAAACACGCGAGGTGTTACGCATGATGAGGATCTACGACCCGTTGGGTCTCTTGGGTGATATTCCTGAAAGGTCTGCTTCAAGAGTTTTCTGGCGTGCTAACGTCACCATTTTACCCGACAGTCTGTAAAACTCAGAATACCAACGTGCTATCGTCAGATAATCGTCGACGACGACGCTGACTCGAAACATTCTGCAGCTGCGACGCGAGCGAAAATGGAATGGCACCAGTTGCCAAACTTCCGACCTTTCCGAAGAATGGTGGATCTATCGAATGCGCTCTTGTAGGTATAGCGCCCCCCCTGCGATTTCTTTCGCACCCTCGTCTCCCTCGTGACGTCATCGGTTGGTTAAGGGTCGGAACGTCGCCGATAGCTCGTCAGTCGGTAGCATTTCGAGTCGGAGAAATACTCGAATCCACCCAACTTTCACGACGATTGGCAGTGGCCGATGATGGTACGAAGTGGTCAACAATTCCCAGATCTGATCCCCGCCTCAAGCCGATGCACTCAAGGGGCAGCCGGGAACAAACCGCGGTCATAATTATTTTTTTTTCTCATAACTAAGCTACAATTTTGCTATACAAATAGATGTAAAAGTTCTTTTAGAACAAAACTTCAGCATTTTTTTTTTATGTTTTGCATATCCAGAGGGCGCCACTGTGCGCAGTTTTTCCTGCGTTTCAGGTGCATTTTGTCTCAATCCCTATGATAGGTGAGAGTGTTATTGATAACGATTTTTTGTATTTGAATTTGAATCGCAAACATGTTGCATGCTTTAATCGAGTCAAAAATACAGTTAAAAAAAGCTAAAAAAGTTTCTAACAAAAAACAAATGCGTGAGGTCAAATCACATGATCTCTTTATATCTCTCTCTCGCTTTTTTGGTATTTAAATTGTATTTTCTGTAATTCATATACAAATTCTTAATAAAGTAAAGGTGTACATAGGTTATAAAATTATCTACTTTATCAATGCATTGTATCAAACTCAAGTTTAAGTATTAGATAAATGCACATCCACCCTTAAAATTGCAATTGTCGTTGAACGCAAATATATAAAACCAACATTGATCAAAATGTTAGTTTATAAGGAAAAAACTAATCAATTAAAAGAGATATTAAAAGCTTCCCACTTAGTAGCTACATTGCGAATTTTTATGTCCGTCAACTCCGTGAGAAACAATTTCGATAGTACAATTAACATAATCTCATTTTTTTGTTTTGCTAGAGGAAAAAATCATTGCGCTTCTGAAACGTTCACCTTTTGCCAATTTATATCTGCTTCCTTCTTGTGCAAATTTGGATCACTACTAGTCTGTAGTCCCGTTTTTTTGTCCTTTGATTTATCCTCTTCTTAATGCTTAGCGATATCCCTGTGTCTGTAACAGGCAGAGTAAATCTATAATCATTTGCAACAAAAAACGGGTAGTATATGTTAGATCTGAGTTCCATCACCAGTTGGGTTACAAAACAGGCAAGGATATCACATCAAATCAATATCAATTTATATACGGTGGTGTGAGTAAAAAGTTATGCTGCTGATTGCACATAAAATTGTACATTTACATTTCGTTAAACATGGAAGGAAATGTTATTTAAAAAAAAAGCAAAGGAAAATCATACCTTTCCGTTCAAGTTAATATTCTCTTTAAGTTGAATTTTGCAAAATATTGCAAAAAATATTCAGCAGAAAGATTGAACAATACTTTTTGCGAATTAAATAATTTACATTTCAGGCATTGATGCTTGTAAAAAACAGTTCAGTGCTTCGTTGGTACGGCTCTTTCTCGTCAATATTAGTACAGTCGCTGTTCGCTGTGTTTGGTTCGCTACCGCGCGTATTTGCGGTTCGAAGTGGGTCCGGGCGCGTTTCACCATTACCATTATCATATGTTAGGGTATGTTTTAGGCAAAAAATTGGAAATAAACAATTTTAAACCTGTTTTTGTTCTTCATTACCAACGTTAAAAAAACATGATTTTTTTTTGGTTTTTTATTTAGTTATAGCCCCAAAAAACATTTGCTTATATAAATTTTATAATTTTTGTTACACTTTTACTCAAAAGAAGACTAGCTTATGTTGCTAATGATATACAATTTATCTATTTTACACCTCAATGTGCTATTAGAATAGTAAGTTGAATTGTGGGTGACTGACGAGCTGAAATGTTTTAGCTTTTTGGCAAGCCTTTTTTGATTTTTGGAGCTTTTTTGCATCTTCGAAGAAATACAATGCCTAGAAGTCTACAATTTCGGCATTTTCTTAGCTAACTATCTGACATTCAATCGGCAATATCAGATTTAGCAAAAGTGAATAAAACAAAAAACATTGGACTTATGATTCGCCCTTGCGCCCTACGTGCCTTGGCCTGGGTGTCGAACCGTCGCTTAAGTGACGCCGAGTATCGAGCAGTTACGTAGGTGACAGTCCACCAGCCGTTTTGTTTTGCAGTTGCAATGCAGATTCTCTTGGGCTCGACGTCCAGGCGAACGCGGGTCTTTTTATTAGATTTCCTTTCGCTGTTGCTCTTCGTACCGCTCCGTCGTCGTTCGATCGTGTTATTTTGACAACACGCCCCCGTGGCCAGCAGTTACGGTACATCGTTTCATCAACTATCAGCACGATGTCGTTTTTCCCTTAGTGGCGGAGTCGGTTCGAACCACTGCGTCCGTTTGCCCGAGCTTGTGCCGCTTTCCAGTTATTCCAGTTAGGGCTGCTGGCGAGTCGTCGCATTTGACTAACTGCGTCATACCTGTCGAGGACCCTCGAAGAAAATGGTTAGGCGTAAGCGGGTCGCCGTGTCTTCGCTGTTCGCAGCGAACGTGCGTTAGCGGTCGAGCATTAATGAGGTTTTTCCACCTCGATGAGCGCGTTGCTCAGGACTGCATCCGAGGGATGTCTCTCGTTCCGGGTATTTGTCAGCATCCGCTTGACGGACTGAATCATCCGTTCCCATGCCCCGCCGAATGCTGTGGTGCCGCAGGAGCATTGACCTTCCATAAGGGCTTTGGTGCCCCGAATTCTGAATTCCCAATTAAACAAAATCCCCCCAAACGCTTCTCTGACTTACGTCCGTTTACGACTATCATCGGGCCAAAAACCAATCAATGCCAGCATATGAGAACGACTGACTGGGAGCTCGCTCATCTGAGGGGGGTGGGTGGGTGGGCTTTGACTTCCGCAGCATGCACAGCTTACACTCTCTGGACACTCGTCGGCAGGTTGATCGAAGCGACGGAATGTCATACATTTGCCTTACTTCGTTAATGACCGTCTCCTGGCAACCGTGTTTGAACCACCGATGCATGTCATCGATGACGATTTGGGAAGGAGAATCGGTCGCTTAGCTGACGGTTCCGCAATGTGGCATCCATCTTTCCTTCCGTGCATCCTCAAGGACTCCCCCTAGGTACCGCTGAATTCTTCTGTAGCTTGACGTACGCTTCCGGGTACGCTTGCTGCTGCACTTCACGAAGGATAAAGATTTCAGCTTTCGTTAACTCTTCGCGCGTAAGGCCCACGCTGGAGCGCGATGACGGATTGCGCCGGTGTCGGATAAATCGCAACACGTAGGCAGCGGTGCGGACCAGCCTCGTCTAACGGGAAAATCCAGAGAAGTCAATTGTTGGTCGATTAACATAATACACGCCGACTAATTGTGCTTCTTTTCGTATCTCCTCGTAGGTATGTATGTTCGCTGGTTGAGCTATATTCCATTCTGCTTCAAGTTGTTTGGCGCACCGGGCTTGGATGGGTCAAAGCATCCTTGAACAAAAAAAATTTTTTTAGTACATCCTCGATCTGAAAAAAATTTTTTTAGTACATCCTCGATCTAAAAAAATTTTTTTAGTACATCCTCGATCTAAAAAAAATTTTTTTAGTGCATCCTCGATCTAAAAAAAAATTTTTTTAGTACATCCTTGATATGAAAAAATTTTTTTAGTACATCCTTGATATGAAAAAATTTTTTTAGTACATCCTCGATCTGAAAAAAATTTTTTTAGTACATCCTTGATATGAAAAAAATTTTTTTAGTACATCCTCGATCTAAAAAAAATTTTTTTAGTACATCCTTGATATGAAAAAAATTTTTTTAGTACATCCTCGATCTAAAAAAAATCTTTTTAGTACATCCTCGATCAAAAAAAATTTTTTTAGTACATCCTCGATCTAAAAAAAAATTTTTTAGTACATCCTTGATATGAAAAAAATTTTTTTTGTACATCCTCGATCAAAAAATATTTTTTTAGTACATCCTCGATCTAAAAAAAATTTTTTTAGTACATCCTCGATCTAAAACAAATTTTTTTAGTACATCCTCGATCAAAAAAAATTTTTTTAGTACATCCTCGATCTAAAAAAAAATTTTTTAGTACATCCTTGATATGAAAAAATTTTTTTTTGTACATCCTCGATCAAAAAATATTTTTTTAGTACATCCTCGATCTAAAAAAAATTTTTTTAGTACATCCTTGATATGAAAAAATTTTTTTTAGTACATCCTCGATCTAAAAAAAATTTTTTTAGTACATCCTTGATATGAAAAAAATTTTTTTAGTACATCCTCGATCTAAAAAAAATTTTTTAGTACATCCTTGATATGAAAAAAATTTTTTTAGTACATCCTCGATCTAAAAAAAATTTTTTTAGTACATCCTTGATATGAAAAAAATTTTTTTAGTACATCCTCGATCTAAAAAAAATTTTTTAGTACATCCTCGATCTAAAAAAAAATTTTTAGTACATCCTCGATCTTAATAAAATTTTATTAGTACATCATAGATCAAAAAAAATTATTTTAGTACATCCTCGATCTAAAAAAAATTTTTTTAGTACATCCTTGATATGAAAAAAATTTTTTTAGTACATCCTCGATCTAAAAAAAATTTTTTAGTACATCCTTGATATGAAAAAAATTTTTTTAGTACATCCTCGATCTAAAAAAAATTTTTTTAGTACATCCTTGATATGAAAAAAAATTTTTTAGTACATCCTCGATCTAAAAAAAATTTTTTTAGTACATCCTTGATATGAAAAAAATTTTTTTAGTACATCCTCGATCTAAAAAAAATTTTTTTAGTACATCCTTGATATGAAAAAAATTTTTTTAGTACATCCTCGATCTAAAAAAAAATTTTTTAGTACATCCTTGATATGAAAAAATTTTTTTTAGTACATCCTCGATCTAAAAAAAATTTTTTTAGTACATCCTCGATCTAAAAAAAATTTTTTTAGTACATCCTTGATATGAAAAAATTTTTTTTAGTACATCCTCGATCTAAAAAAATTTTTTTAGTACATCCTTGATATGAAAAAAATTTTTTTAGTACATCCTCGATCTAAAAAAAATTTTTTAGTACATCCTTGATATGAAAAAAATTTTTTTAGTACATCCTCGATCTAAAAAAAATTTTTTTAGTACATCCTTGATATGAAAAAAATTTTTTTAGTACATCCTCGATCTAAAAAAAATTTTTTAGTACATCCTCGATCTAAAAAAAAATTTTTAGTACATCCTCGATCTTAATAAAATTTTATTAGTACATCATAGATCAAAAAAAATTATTTTAGTACATCCTCGATCTAAAAAAAATTTTTTTAGTACATCCTCGATCTAAAAAAAATTTTTTTAGTACATCCTCGATCTAAAAAAAAATTTTTTAGTACATCCTTGATATGAAAAAATTTTTTTTAGTACATCCTCGATCTAAAAAAATTTTTTTAGTACATCCTCGATCAAAAAAAATTTTTTTAGTACATCCTCGATCAAAACAAATTTTTTTAGTACATCCTCGATCAAAAAAAATTTTTTTAGTACATCCTCGATCTAAAAAAAATTTTTTTAGTACATCCTTGATATGAAAAAAATTTTTTAGTACATCCTCGATAAAAAAAATTTTTTTAGTACATCCTTGATCTAACAAAATTTTTTTAGTACATCCTCGATCTAAAAAAAATATTTTTAGTACATCCTCGATCTAGAAAAAATTTTTTTAGTACATCCTCGATTTAAAAAAAATTTTTTTAGTACATCCTTGATCTAAAAAAATTTTTTTAGTACATCCTCGATCTAAAAAAATTTTTTTAGTACATCCTCGATCTAAAAAAAATTTTTTAGTACATCCTCGATCTAAAAAAAATTTTTTTAGTACATCCTCGATCTAAAAAAAAATTTTTTAGTACATCCTTGATATGAAAAAAATTTTTTTAGTACATCCTCGATCTAAAAAAATTTTTTTAGTACATCCTCAATCTAAAAAAAATTTTTTAGTACATCCTCGATCTAAAAAAAATTTTTTTAGTACATCCTTGATATGAAAAAATTTTTTTAGTACATCCTCGAACTAAAAAAATTTTTTTAGTACATCCTTGATCAAAAAAAATTTTTTTAGTACATCCTGGATATGAAAAAAATTTTTTTAGTACATCCTTGATATGAAAAAAATTTTTTTAGTACATCCTCGATCTAAAAAAAATTTTTTAGTACATCCTCGATCTAAAAAAAAATTTTTAGTACATCCTCGATCTTAATAAAATTTTATTAGTACATCATAGATCAAAAAAAATTATTTTAGTACATCCTCGATCTAAAAAAAATTTTTTTAGTACATCCTCGATCTAAAAAAAATTTTTTTAGTACATCCTCGATCTAAAAAAAAATTTTTTAGTACATCCTTGGTATGAAAAAATTTTTTTTAGTACATCCTCGATCTAAAAAAATTTTTTTAGTACATCCTCGATCAAAAAAAATTTTTTTAGTACATCCTCGATCAAAACAAATTTTTTTAGTACATCCTCGATCAAAAAAAATTTTTTTAGTACATCCTCGATCTAAAAAAAATTTTTTTAGTACATCCTTGATATGAAAAAAATTTTTTAGTACATCCTCGATAAAAAAAATTTTTTTAGTACATCCTTGATCTAACAAAATTTTTTTAGTACATCCTCGATCTAAAAAAATTATTTTTAGTACATCCTCGATCAAAAAAAAATTTTTTTAGTACATCCTTGATATGAAAAAATTTTTTTAGTACATCCTTGATCTAAAAAAATTTTTTTAGTACATCCTCGATCTAAAAAAAATTTTTTTAGTACATCCTCGATCTAAAAAAATTTTTTAGTACATCCTTGATATGAAAAAAATTTTTTTAGTACATCCTCGATCAAAAAAAATTTTTTTAGTACATCCTCGATCTAAAAAAAAATTTTTTAGTACATCCTCGATCTAAAAAAATTTTTTTAGTTCATCCTCGATCTAAAAAAAATTTTGTTAGTACATCCTCGATCTAAAAATATTTTGTTAGTACATCCTCGATCTAAAAAAATTTTTTTAGTACATCCTCGATCTAAAAAAAATTTTTTTAGTACATCCTTGATCTGATGAGAATGAGAAATCATACATAGGATTTAATAAAGATTCCGAAAGAGCGAGCTCCTATTTCACGCAAGTGGGTGTTCGAAATTAAACATATTGACGATGGATCTGAAGAACACCATAAGGCGAGATTAGTGACTAGATGTTGAACGTCATGGTTTTGATTATTTCAAAACATATTCGCCGACTGCAAGACTTAATACTTTGCGAATAACACCAGCAGTGGCGCATCAGGAGCGTATCATAATCCACCAGTTGGATAAGAAAAATGCTTTTCACACCGGAACAATAGACGAGGAAATATATATGACAATGCCGAAAAGGATTGAAAACGAAAACAGACTTTTATGTCGATTAAAAGAGTCGGTATATGGATTCAAACAGGCTTTAAGAGCATGGAAATGTTGATTCCATAAGTTTGTAGAAAAGCTTGGTTTTAGAAGGAACACAACTGAAAAATGTCTATATTTACGAGAGTCCGGAGAAAAACAATTGTTTCTATTAATCTACGTGGATGACATGCTTTTGATTGGACATCAACTAAAATTGTTACAAGTTGGGAAGCAGTGCTTATCAAAGGAGTTTGAAATGAAGAATATAGGAGAAGTAAAATGTTTTCTTGGCTTAAAGTTCAAAAGAAAGGTCGAACAACGTATAAGTATAGTAACGAATATAATCATATTAGCCAACGAGCGTTTTTCAAAAATGTGCAATAGCGTTTTAACATGAAAGACTGCAAACCAGTTTCAACTCCTATGGAAAATCGGGTAAAAATGTATATAAGCCCTCGTCCGACAGCATGGGTTGGTGTCTGAGGAAATTAGCAATGACAGTACTTAGATTGACAGCATTTAGCCGATATTTTTGTTTTCAACTAGATCAAACATGCTCTATTACTGAATGATATTAACTGAAACAATAACACTCTTATCTATTTTTGGTTCCTACTCATTTACTCAAAAGAAATAATTTAGTCTGTAAGAAGCATAATCAAATCGCACCTAGCGCCAAACACATGAATTGTTTTTTTTTTCAATCCACTAAAACTGTGATTCTTATTAATTGTGATGTGCCGACCATGCACATGAAATAATGGTGCAGATCAGAAACAAAACATGCGAGACGGGCTTTTGCTAGGCAAATTCAAGTCAGTTTCACGTTATGGCTAATATGGCGATCTCAATATATATTTTAATCGGCGTCATAAGTTGGCCTTAAAAGAAAGAAGGTTAGCCGTTGGCAATGGAGCTCGTGTCATGAGACTCGACGGCTGAATCTGTATACTTTTGATACTTAAACATTTCAAGATAAAAATTTTATCATCAATTCCAACTTTTTGCTCTAATTCGACCTGAAACAATTCAAATTTGCAAAGGCAAGGAAGAGAGGCAGCAAAAGCAAGGCAGTATAGCACACAAGACCAAAGCAGCACAAATAGGTTAGGGAACATTTCGAAGAATCCTCTCCCTTTGTTTCCCACTGAAAACACACAGAACGAATGTTCCACTCCAACATAAGCTCGCGGTGTCATGGTAGAGAAGAGCATGAACCGAAAATAACGAGATCACATGAGCCTGAGCTCCACGCGCCTAGCTTATTTTTATTTCATGGCCTCTCAATTTTAGACGAGATTTATTTTTCAGGCACAGAAATAGGTGAAAATGTATTTAAGTCCTCGTCTCACCCACAGCACCTAAATCGGGCCAAGTTGCGTCATATTGGGAGTTAAAGGAGTTGCTCATTTACCTCCCAACGGACGTAATTTTGGATTCTTAACGGCAGATACACTGGAACGTTGCACAGTACCCTTGCGACATCTCGTGTCATATATGATATCTCAGCATATATGAAACACATATGCTGACATATATGACTCATATGTAATTCATATATATAAAACATATATATGAGTTAAATGTGAGTTAAACATATAAGTATATGAAACATGTATAACTCAGCATACAAGTAATATGTAATATCTAAGCAAATATGAAATTAATAGACATAATTTTTATGCAAAACTTTGTTCTTTATGATATTATCTTACATCTAACATACATCTTAAAGGAACGACGTGATAATAAAGCCATGATATGTAAGAATAAAATAAATTGGGTGAATTAAAACTGCGCTAGTAATACTTTTCACTTCTCACACTTTTTTTAAAGAACAATGGGGGCTTCTTCTTCTTCTTTGTTGGCCCACTCAGAATTGAGTACGTCTTAGTGGCATGGCTTGGTCTCCAATCGCTTTCCAGGTAGCTCGGTCCATGGCTGCAGCTCTCCATCCCCCGTTGCATCCGACATCCCGCAGGTTCTGCTCCACTTGGTCCATCCACCAAGCACGCTGAGCTCCTCGTCGCCTTGTGCCGGACGAATCACTGGTGAACACCTTCTTGGTGGGACATCCTGGCCTGGCCTTCGCCACCGTCAGGATTCTCCGGCTCGCCATACAGCTCAGCCAGCTCCAGAGCAGAGTCCAGAACTCATGCTAATAGAGTACGACAGGTCTAATCAGCGTGCGGTATATGGCACACTTGGTGCGTGGAAGAAGCCACCTGTACCTCAGGAATTTGTGGAGCCCAAAGCAGGTACGATTCCCCTGAACAATGCGCCTCCTGCTTTCACAACTTACTTATTGTTATCCAGAGTCACGACAGTGCCGTGGTAGCAAAACTCCTCTACCACCTCAAGATCGTCACCATCAACTGTTACTCTGCTTCCAAGTCGGGCTCTATCCCGATCAGAGCCACCGGCAAGCAGGTACTTGGTCTTCGACGCATTGATCCTCAAACCAATCCAACCGCGGCCTCGCGTTTCAGTCGAGTGCACGCCTCGCATAACTGCCACAGATGTCCCGTCCGATGATGTCGATGTCCCGTCCGATGAAGCCCAGGAATTGGAGAGATCGGGAGAAAATCGTGCCCCGTATGTCGAAGCCCGCGCTTCTTGCAACCGTACTGCAGTGCTTGCAACCGCTTTGAATCCGATTCCGTGCAGAGGATGCTCGTCGGCTACGAGCAGGACTAGGCGAATTACTTCGCAAAGGGAGGATTTGAGCTACGAAAATGACCGTCAAATCGGTTAGATGTGCTCAAAGGGCTAACCGCAGATCAGAGTCAGCGCTGGAAATTTGTACCAGCTTAAAACCCGTGAAGACTCTTATGGATTTCGTGCGAGCGAGGACATGATGTATTGTCCTTCAAATTCACCATCGATACCATGACACATCAAACCTCACCAAACGGACTTTCCAACCGAGCACTCTCCGCTTATTGTGCGAGCCAAAAAGCTATGATGCAGGAGTTGTGGTTGCAGAAAACCGGCTGGGACGATCCTGTCTCTGTCTCCAGCGGTAAAAAAAGGTGGAAAGGATATTCAGCAAGAACATGGCCACTTCTTGCCATGTTTTGCTGCCGATTAATTGCACCACCACCAGTGGCCAGTTGATGGCAACAAAATGTGAGCAACACGTCAACGGACCACGTGGGCTGCCGTAAGGCATGGAAATCAAAAGCCCACATCTGTGGAGCATAAGCCCACACGCGCGAACACGCACACACGCGATCACTTGCGGAAGGAGTCGTGCCCCAGGGGCGAGCGCCGGAGCAATGACTGATGATGCGTTCCGTCGGTCGCTCGCTATTGCGATGAATAATTAGGCCCCCCTTAAATGCCCGGGTAATTAATGCAATGCGCGCCCAAATTTAGAATGCGCTGCCTTTGAGTTCCGGGGCAGGGGAGAAAGAGCCTCCAGGGAGACGTTTGTCTTCGAAAAATTTTGCCCCGGGCCCGGTGTGCGAGAGAGAAAATAAAGCAACAACGCGACAGATCGAAGAATAATGACAATATGATTGAGCTTTTCCCTCCCCCTTTTTTTGCCTCCTTCTCTTCCCTTTTCCTTTGCGCATCCTTCGACCGGGTGGGGTTGGTTTTGTGTTGCCACCCAGCCCTACCACCCAGCCACCCGATGGGCGCGATCTTGCTGCGATCTTTTCGCTCATGGAAACACACTCGTTACGCTCATCATTTGCGGCATGCGGCGATGAGATTTTGCGAGAAACGATCGAAACGGACGGGATTTGAAAGGACTCGTCTCCAGAAAAGGGGCGAGCCAGAACGAGGGCGGAAAAAACACATTTGTCTTTCCCGAACTCAACCGCGAAGCGAGCAGAATGGTTTTGTGCATTCGTCCTTCGGAGCAGAGGGATGCAAAGAAAGAAGGGCCACACATTTCTTGTTCTTCGGTTGTTGTTTTTTTTTTTTTTTTTGATAAATTGTTTACAACTTATTTATGCCTTCCAAAACGTCGGCTCGGTCCGGTGAGCCGGTGAGCCGGGCGCACCCGGGTCCCACCGAAAGGGAAGCAATCGCCCATTTAGAAGGCCCTTAAACGGTACACTCGCGGCCCACGGGAGCCCCTTTTTGTGTCCTTCACAGCCGGCCAACGATGGGACCGTTCCTTCGGGGGAAAGAGCGGCGCAAAAGACGAAGAAGAACTTAACGATTGTGGCCATTATTTGTCACTCGCTGATTGCCGCGCCGATGCGCGATGGTTCCGGAAGCATCGGGCTAAAGCCCCAGTGTGGCGTTGCGGCCCGTAATTGTACGCTTTTCTCCCGCACTCGGTTCGCTTTATTGCATTTAAACCGCCACCGAAAAACCTGGCCACCAAGCGCCAAGCTTTCCACTGCGCCTCGATTGGGCCCGGACGCGTTTTGGGAGGTTTTTTTCTACGGAGCACTCGCGGGCAAAAGCACCGAAACTCGCTCCCAAATCGCTGCCCCAAATAAAACCCGGTCTGGAACTGGAGACAGTGACCGCTCCGGCCTCGAACCCTTTTCCCAAAACGGGCGGGTAACTCGGTAACATTTAGTAATGTAAATTGAAAAATCAAGCACCTGTTTTTTGTCTCTCTCTCTCTCTCTCTCTCTCTCTCTCTCTCCCATTTAACGATGTTTGCGGCTCGTTTTGGGGAGACAATGTAACCTCAGCTAAGCAAATGAATGTTAATTTCCCACTCGTGGCTGCGTACAGCGAAGGGTGTGGGAAAAAACCCCCACTGAAAGGCGTGGGGGTTCAGACAGAAGGAAACCCCCGGAAGCGCTGAGATGCGCAAAACGGGGGGGCAGCATTAGCTCTGCGTGAGTAAAGCACTAAAATACGCACATTAAATGTGTAAACAAACAAGCGAAGCGACATGACGACAACGGCAAACGGATAAAAATACCGATGTAAGCGAACGAAAACAAATGCTAGAGATTCGACCGCGGACCGGCATTAACACGAGCCGCGGGCAAGGGATGCCTGGACAAAACCCGAGCGAATGCCATCCGCTATCGCGCTAGGAACTCGCTGATTAAGCGAGTGACAAATGGCTGCTGCATCCGATCGCATCCAGCACTTGGAAGCACTGCATCGTACTGTGGCTCCCAAGGATACCATTCGTTCCGACCTCCCACTATGAATTGCCGACATCAACTCGTGGGTCACCTTTCGTGGGTTTGGTTTGCAGTGTAATGGGGGTTTTTTCCCGCGCGCCAGCTTCTCGATATGAATGATTAGCCCACGGTGCCATTAATGGAGCCATTTTTGTCCTCCGTGGACAACTTTTCTGGTGCAATGTTTGCTTGGATTTGGCGAAACGAGTACCCGATTGTAATTAACGTTTTCCGTACCACCTTGGCTTCTTTCAGAAGCAGGCTGCATAATGCCACCGGGCAGCAATGAAACGATGGTTCCGGTTCCCGGAAGCAGATCGCCAGACAGTTCCAACAACACCGTTGTAGTGTAGGCCGTGGCAAATGCGAACTAATGGGCCCTATGGGTAATGGGTTGCGTTTGTCCGAGTCAGGTTTCACGGGTCCCTTCGGTCAACACACGGTAAGCATCCGTAAGTTGATCGTTGACTCTGCATCCTTCCCGTGCGCTTGTGTTTAATTTCTCAACCAATTTTCCTCCACCCAGATGGTAACGAATGCACCTCAAACCCCGTGTGTGAACGTCGTTAACATCGTTGCGTTGACGGTGAGGGTGAGTTTTCGTGCGAATGTCAACCACTGGCTCCAGTGTCTTGCTGGTCAATGCCTAAACCACACTGTCCGTGTGCCCTCGGATGGGGCGGTCCTTTCTGCAACGAACCGTTGGATCAGTGCCAAGGGTCAACCCTGCCACAATGGTTGCAGGGCACCTACCGAGTCCGGTCAGCATTACTCGCTATGCAATCGTTAACTGACACTGACAGAGTGCAGTTACATACCTTTTTTGCGATGCGTCAGAAGCAGCTTGCGGAGCCTGTATTTATGCGATCGATGCGAAAGTCAACAAAGGGACAAGTTCACATTACTCTACTCTCTCTCTCTCTCTCGTCCAAAGCGCGAGTCGCACACTACTTGTCGACGTGTCACAGTGTTTGGCGGATGGTCGATTCTTTTGGGCTGATCACCGGACCATCACCTTTAAGGTGGATTAGCGTGGCACCAAACACCTGCTCAAACATTCGTGGGTAACCGAGATTTCTGAAGACACCAGCACCTACATTCGCTTCACGCGCCCAACTCCAACGATAAGGTCATAACTCAACGCACACCATTACCACATGACTACGCGTTTAGTCATCAATTCCCCGGATCGCATGGAAGCTGCTGAAACTGTGCTAAAACTGAGCTACGACAACTGACGAAGGGCGAAGCTTTGATGAAAACAATCTCCGTCACCGAAAGACTGAAAGACCGTTCCTCGACAGTCGCGAGTAGGGGGGGCGCGATTGAAGGTCCTCCCAACATCCCATCGGGCTTCCCACAAAAAAATTAACAGATTCGCCTCACCTCATCGCAATTCACTCACCACGAGAAACTCACGCAAGGACTCAGAGGTGGACGAGAACTGCTCTCTCAGATACAAAAAAAAGTCGTTCGAAATTGCCCACGCCAAGAACCGAACGTTGAACATCAGCAAATCGGCACGCATCACCCCCAGTCGACCGTTTTCCGTAACTCGTAAGTGGACTACGCTGGTCCAAAAGTTACTTGTGCATTTTTGGTGTGTGTTTTGCAACGAAAGCCAGTTCATCTGGAACTCGTTGGCGATCTCACCACAGCCGGATTTCTAGCGGCATTGCAACGATGAACAACAAAAGAAAGCCATTGGCACAAACTGTGCTCGGGCAAAGGCTTCACCTGGCATTTCGCTTCTCCTAAGGCTCCCTTAAAAACTTCGGCGGATTGTGGGAGGCATCTTTACCGTCATCTCGAGCAGCTCGAGACTGTCATCCTTCATCAAAGAGAGGCTGCCATGAATTCACGTCCGCTGTTGCCCATGTCTTGGATTTGGCCGCTCTTACGCCAGCCCACTTTCTCATTCGGTTCCTCAATGCACCTCAGTTCCTGTTCCGGACTGTGCTGGGCTACGGAGCTTCTGGAGTCATTCTGGGCGACGGAATACTTGCAGGAAATGCAGAGAGAGACACCATGCGTTACCAGCCAGCCAACGACGCCAGGTATAGTATGGTAGATTGGTAATCCTTCTCGATGAATCTTTACCAACCACACCAATGGTCCCTCGCACGTATCGACGAGATTCAAACCGGGAGCAGATCCTTCTCACAAGGGTAGTAAAACTAAACACAACAAAGGGCATCATTCTCCGTCCAATTTGTACAATTTGCATATTTTTTTAGTACATCCTCGATCTAAAAAATATATTTTTAGTACATCCTCGATCTAAAAAAATTTTTTTAGTACATCCTCGATATGAAAAAAATTTTTTTAGTACATCCTTGATATGAAAAAATTTTTTTTAGTACATCCTCGATCTAAAAAAATTTTTTTAGTACATCCTCGATCAAAAAAAATTTTTTTAGTACATCCTCGATCTAAAAAAAATTTTTAGTACATCCTTTATATGAAAAAATTTTTTTTAGTACATCCTCGATCTAAAAAAATTTTTTTAGTACATCCTCGATATGAAAAAAATTTTTTTAGTACATCCTCGATGTAAAAAAAATTATTTTAGTACATCCTCGATCAAAAAAAATTTTTTTAGTACATCCTCGATCTAAAAAAAATTTTTTTAGTACATCCTTGATCTAAAAAAATTTTTGTAGTACATCCTCGATCAAAAAAAAGAATTTAAAGTACATCCTCGATCTAAAAAAAATTTTTTTAGTACATCCTTGATATGAAAAAATTTTTTTAGTACATCCTCGATCAAAAAAAATTTTTTTAGTACATCCTCGATCTAAAAAAATTTTTTTTTTGTACATCCTCGATCAAAAAAAATTTTTTTAGTACATCCTTGATCTAAAAAAAATTTTTTTAGTACATCCTCGATCTAAAAAAAATTTTTTTAGTACATCCTCGTTCTAAAAAAATTTTTTTAGTACATCCTCGATCTAAAAAAAAATTTTTTAGTACATCCTTGATCTTAAAAAAATTTTTTTAGTACATCCTTGATATGAAAAAATTTTTTTAGTACATCCTCGTTCTAAAAAATTTTTTTAGTACATCCTCGATCTAAAAAAAATTTTTTAGTACATCCTCGATCAAAAAAAATTTTTTTAGTACATCCTCGATCTAAAAAAAATTTTTTTAGTACATCCTCGATCTATAGAAATTTTTTTAGTACATCCTCGATCTAAAAAAATTTTTTTAGTACATCCTCGATCTAAAAAAAATTTTTTTAGTACATCCTCGATCTAAAAAAATTTTTTTAGTACATCCTCGATCTAAAAAAAATTTTTTTAGTACATCCTCGATCTAAAAAAATTTTTTTAGTACATCCTCGACCTAAAAAAAATTTTTTTAGTACATCCTCGATCTAAAAAAATTTTTTTAGTACATCCTCGACCTAAAAAAAATTTTTTTAGTACATCCTCGATCTAAAAAAATTTTTTTAGTACATCCTCGATTTAAAAAAAATTTTTTTAGTACATCCTCGATTTAAAAAAATTTTTTTAGTACATCCTCGATCTAAAAAAAATTTTTTTAGTACATCCTCGATCTAAAAAAATTTTTTTAGTACATCCTCGACCTAAAAAAAATTTTTTTAGTACATCCTCGATCTAAAAAAATTTTTTTAGTACATCCTCGACCTAAAAAAAATTTTTTTAGTACATCCTCGATCAAAAAAAATTTTTTTAGTACATCCTTGATCTAAAAAATTTTTTTAGTACATCCTCGACCTAAAAAAAATTTTTTTAGTACATCCTCGATCTAAAAAAATTTTTTTAGTACATCCTCGATTTAAAAAAAAATTTTTTAGTACATCCTCGATCTAAAAAAATTTTTTTAGTACATCCTCGATCTAAAAAAAATTTTTTTAGTACATCCTTGATATGAAAAAATTTTTTTAGTACATCCTCGATTTAAAAAAAATTTTTTTAGTACATCCTCGATTTAAAAAAATTTTTTTAGTACATCCTCGATCTAAAAAAATTTTTTTAGTACATCCTCGATTTAAAAAAAATTTTTTTAGTACATCCTCGATCTAAAAAAATTTTTTTAGTACATCCTCGATTTAAAAAAAATTTTTTTAGTACATCCTCGATCTAAAAAAATTTTTTTAGTACATCCTCGATCTAAAAAAATTTTTTTAGTACATCCTCGATTTAAAAAAAATTTTTTTAGTACATCCTCGATTTAAAAAAAATTTTTTAGTACATCCTCGATCTAAAAAAAATTTTTTTAGTACATCCTCGATCTAAAAAAATTTTTTTAGTACATCCTCGACCTAAAAAAAATTTTTTTAGTACATCCTCGATTTAAAAAATTTTTTTTAGTACATCCTCGATTTAACAAAATTTTTTTAGTACATCCTCGATCTAAAAAAATTTTTTTAGTACATCCTCGATTTAAAAAAAAATTTTTTAGTACATCCTCGATTTAAAAAAATTTTTTTAGTACATCCTCGATCTAAAAAAAATTTTTTTAGTACATCCTCGACCTAAAAAAAATTTTTTTAGTACATCCTCGATTTAAAAAATTTTTTTTAGTACATCCTCGATTTAAAAAATTTTTTTTAGTACATCCTCGATCTAAAAAAATTTTTTTAGTACATCCTCGATTTAAAAAAAATTTTTTTAGTACATCCTCGATTTAAAAAAATTTTTTTAGTACATCCTCGATCTAAAAAAATTTTTTTAGTACATCCTCGATTTAAAAAAAATTTTTTTAGTACATCCTCGATCTAAAAAAGTTTTTTTAGTACATCCTCGATCTAAAAAAAATTTTTTTAGTACATCCTCGATCAAAAAAAATTTTTTTAGTACATCCTCGATCTAAAAAAAATTTTTTTAGTACATCCTTGATATGAAAAAATTTTTTTTAGTACATCCTTGATCTAAAAAATTTTTAAGTACATCCTCGATCTAAAAAAAATTTTTTTATTACATCCTCGATTTAAAAAAAAATTTTTTAGTACATCCTCGATCTAAAAAGATTTTTTTAGTACATCCTCGATCTAAAAAAATTTTTTTAGTACATCCTCGATCAAAAAAAATTTTTTTAGTACATCCTCGATCTATAGAAATTTTTTTGGTACATCCTTGATATGAAATAATTTTGTTTAGTACATCCTCGATTTAAAAAAATTTTTTTAGTACATCCTCGATCTAACAAAAATTTTTTTAGTACATCCTTGATGAAAAAAAATTTTTTTAGTACATCCTCGATCTAAAAAAAACTTTTTTAGTACATCCTTGATATGAAAAAAATTTTTTTAGTACATCCTCGATCTAAAAAAATTTTTTTAGTACATCCTCGATCTAAAAAAATTTTTTTAGTACACCCTCGATCTAAAAAAAATTTTTTTAGTACATCCTCGATCTATAGAAATTTTTTTAGTACATCCTTGATATGAAATAATTTTGTTTAGTACATCCTCGATTTAAAAAAATTTTTTTAGTACATCCTCGATCTAACAAAAATTTTTTTAGTACATCCTTGATATGAAAAAAATTTTTTTAGTACATCCTTGATCTAAAAAATTTTTTAGTACATCCTCGATCTAAAAAAAATTTTTTTATTACATCCTCGATTTAAAAAAAAATTTTTTAGTACATCCTCGATCTAAAAAAATTTTTTTAGTACATCCTCGATCTAAAAAAATTTTTTTAGTACATCCTCGATCAAAAAAAATTTTTTTAGTACATCCTTGATCTAAAAAAAATTTTTTTACTACATCCTCGATCTAAAAAAAATTTTTTTAGTACATCCTCGATCTAAAAAAAATTTTTTAGTACATCCTCGATCAAAAAAAATTTTTTTAGTACATCCTCGATCTAAAAAAAATTTTTTTAGTACATCCTCGATCTATAGAAATTTTTTTAGTACATCCTTGATATGAAATAATTTTGTTTAGTACATCCTCGATTTAAAAAAATTTTTTTAGTACATCCTCGATCTAACAAAAATTTTTTTAGTACATCCTTGATGAAAAAAAATTTTTTTAGTACATCCTCGATCTAAAAAAAACTTTTTTAGTACATCCTTGATATGAAAAAAATTTTTTTAGTACATCCTCGATCTAAAAAAATTTTTTTAGTACATCCTCGATCTAAAAAAATTTTTTTAGTACACCCTCGATCTAAAAAAAATTTTTTTAGTACATCCTCGATCTATAGAAATTTTTTTAGTACATCCTTGATATGAAATAATTTTGTTTAGTACATCCTCGATTTAAAAAAATTTTTTTAGTACATCCTCGATCTAACAAAAATTTTTTTAGTACATCCTTGATATGAAAAAAATTTTTTTAGTACATCCTTGATCTAAAAAAATTTTTAGTACATCCTCGATCTAAAAAAAATTTTTTTATTACATCCTCGATTTAAAAAAAAATTTTTTAGTACATCCTCGATCTAAAAAAATTTTTTTAGTACATCCTCGATCTAAAAAAATTTTTTTAGTACATCCTCGATCAAAAAAAATTTTTTTAGTACATCCTTGATCTAAAAAAAATTTTTTTAGTACATCCTCGATCTAAAAAAATTTTTTTAGTACATCCTCGATCTAAAAAAAATTTTTTAGTACATCCTCGATCAAAAAAAATTTTTTTAGTACATCCTCGATCTAAAAAAAATTTTTTTAGTACATCCTCGATCTATAGAAATTTTTTTAGTACATCCTTGATATGAAATAATTTTGTTTAGTACATCCTCGATTTAAAAAAATTTTTTTAGTACATCCTCGATCTAACAAAAATTTTTTAGTACATCCTTGATGAAAAAAAATTTTTTTAGTACATCCTCGATCTAAAAAAAACTTTTTTAGTACATCCTTGATATGAAAAAAATTTTTTTAGTACATCCTCGATCTAAAAAAATTTTTTTAGTACATCCTCGATCTAAAAAAATTTTTTTAGTACATCCTCGATCTAAAAAAAATTTTTTTAGTACATCCTCGATTTAAAAAAATTTTTTCTAGTACATCCTCGATCAAAAAAAATTTTTTTAGTACATCCGTGATCTAAAAAAAATTTTTCTAGTACATCCTCGATCTAAAAAAATTTTTTTAGTACATCCTCGATCTAAAAAAATTTTTTTAGTACATCCTCGATCAAAAAAAATTTTTTTAGTACATCCTTGATCTAAAAAAAATTTTTTTAGTACATCCTCGATCTAAAAAAATTTTTTTAGTACATCCTCGATCTAAAAAATTTTTTTTAGTACATCCTCGATCTAAAAAAAATTTTTTTAGTACATCCTCGATCAAAAAAAATTTTTTTAGTACATCCTCGATCTAAAAAAAATTTTTTTAGTACATCCTCGATCTAAAAAAAAATTTTTTAGTACATCCTTGATATGAAAAAATTTTTTTTAGTACATCCTCGATCTTAAAAAATTTTTTTAGTACATCCTCGATCTAAAAAAATTTTTTTAGTACATCCTCGATCTAAAAAAAATTTTTTTAGTACATCCACGATCTAAAAAAATTTTTTTAGTACATCCTCGATCAAAAAAAATTTTTTTAGTACATCCTCGATCTAAAAAAAATTTTTTTAGTACATCCTTGATCTAAAAAAAATTTTTCTAGTACATCCTCGATCTAAAAAAATTTTTTTAGTACATCCTCGATCTAAAAAAATTTTTTTAGTACATCCTCGATCAAAAAAAATTTTTTTAGTACATCCTTGATCTAAAAAAAATTTTTTTAGTACATCCTCGATCTAAAAAAATTTTTTTAGTACATCCTCGATCTAAAAAAATTTTTTTAGTACATCCTCGATCTAAAAAAATTTTTTTAGTACATCCTCGATCAAAAAAAATTTTTTTAGTACATCCTCGATCTAAAAAAAATTTTTTTAGTACATCCTTGATATGAAAAAATTTTTTTTAGTACATCCTCGATCTAAAAAAATTTTTTAGTACATCCTCGATCTAAAACAAATATTTTTAGTACATCCTCGATTTAAAAAAAATTTTTCTAGTACATCCTCGATCTAAAAAAATTTTTTTAGTACATCTTCGATCTAAAAAAATTTTTTTAGTACATCCTCGATCAAAAAAAATTTTTTTAGTACATCCTCGATCTAAAAAAAATTTTTTAGTAAATCCTCGATCAAAAAAATTTTTTTAGTACATCCTCGATCTAAAGAAAATTTTTTTAGTACATCCGTGATATGAAAAAAAATTTTTTAGTACATCCTCGATCTAAAAAAATTTTTTTAGTACATCCTCGATCTAAAAAAAATTTTGTTAGTACATCCTCGATCTAAAAAAAATTTTTTAGTACATCCTCGATCTAAAAAAATTTTTTTAGTACATCCTCGATCTAAAAAAATTTTTTTAGTACATCCTCGATCTAAAAAAAATTTTTTTAGTACATCCTAGATCAACAAAAATTTTTTTAGTGCATCCTCGATCTAAAAAAAATTTTTTTAGTACATCCTCGATCTAAAAAAAATTTTTTTTGTACATCCTCGAACAAAAAAAAAATTTTAGTACATCCTCGATCTAAAAAAAATTTTTTTAGTACATCCTTGATATGAAAAAATTTTTTTAGTACATCCTCGATCTAAAAAAAATTTTTTAGTACATCCTCGATCTAAAAAAATTTTTTTAGTACATCCTCGATCTAAAAAAATTTTTTTAGTACATCCTCGATCAAAAAAAATTTTTTTAGTACATCCTCGATTTAAAAAAAAATTTTCTAGTACATCCTCGATCTAAAAAAATTTTTTTAGTACATCCTCGACCTAAAAAAAATTTTTTTAGTACATCCTCGATCTAAAAAAATTTTTTTAGTACATCCTCGACCTAAAAAAAATTTTTTTAGCACATCCTTGATATGAAAAAATTTTTTTTAGTACATCCTCGATTTAAAAAAAATTTTTTAGTACATCCTCGATCTAAAAAAAAATTTTTTAGCACATCCTCGATCTAAAAAAATTTTTTTAGTACATCCTCGATCTAAAAAAAATTTTTTTAGTACATCCTCGATCTAAAAAAATTTTTTTAGTACATCCTCGATTTAAAAAAAATTTTTTTAGTACATCCTCGATTTAAAAAAATTTTTTTAGTACATCCTCGATCTAAAAAAAATTTTTTTAGCACATCCTTGATATGAAAAAATTTTTTTTAGTACATCCTCGATTTAAAAAAAATTTTTTAGTACATCCTCGATCTAAAAAAAATTTTTTTAGCACATCCTCGATCTAAAAAAATTTTTTTAGTACATCCTCGATCTAAAAAAAATTTTTTTAGTACATCCTCGATCTAAAAAAATTTTTTTAGTACATCCTCGATTTAAAAAAAAATTTTTTTAGTACATCCTCGATTTAAAAAAATTTTTTTAGTACATCCTCGATCTAAAAAAAATTTTTTTAGTACATCCTCGATCTAAAAAAATTTTTTTAGTACATCCTCGACCTAAAAAAAATTTTTTAGTACATCCTCGATCTAAAAAAATTTTTTTAGTACATCCTCGACCTAAAAAAAATTTTTTTAGTACATCCTCGATCTAAAAAAATTTTTTTAGTACATCCTCGATTTAAAAAAAATTTTTTTAGTACATCCTCGATCTAAAAAAATTTTTTTAGTACATCCTCGATCTAAAAAAAATTTTTTTAGTACATCCTCGATCTAAAAAAATTTTTTTAGTACATCCTCGATTTAAAAAAAATTTTTTTAGTACATCCTCGATTTAAAAAAATTTTTTTAGTACATCCTCGATCTAAAAAAAATTTTTTTAGTACATCCTCGATCTAAAAAAATTTTTTTAGTACATCCTCGACCTAAAAAAAATTTTTTTAGTACATCCTCGATCTAAAAAAATTTTTTTAGTACATCCTCGACCTAAAAAAAATTTTTTTAGTACATCCTTGATATGAAAAAATTTTTTTAGTACATCCTCGATCAAAAAAAATTATTTTAGTACATCCTCGATTTGAAAAAAAATTTTTCTAGTACATCCTCGATCTAAAAAAATTTTTTTAGTACATCCTCGATCTAAAAAAAATTTTTTTAGTTCAACCTTGATATGAAAAAATTTTTTTAGTACATCCTTGATCTAAAAAAATTTTTTTAGTACATCCTCGATCACAAAAAAATTTTTAGTACATCCTCGATCTAAAAAAATTTTTTTAGTACATCCACGATCTAAAAAAATTTTTTTAGTACATCCTCGATTTAAAAAAAAATTTTTTTAGTACATCCTCGATCTAAAAAAATTTTTTTAGTACATCCTCGATTTAAAAAAAATTTTTTTAGTACATCCTCGATCAAAAAAATTTTTTTTAGTACATCCTTGATATGAAAAATTTTTTTTAGTACATCCTCGATCTAAAAAAATTTTTTTAGTACATCCTCGATCAAAAAAAATTTTTTTAGTACATCCTTGATATGAAAAAATTTTTTTTAGTACATCCTCGATCTAAAAAAAATTTTTTTTGTACATCCTTGATATGAAAAAATTTTTTTAGTACATCCTCGATCTAAAAAAAATTTTTTTAGTACATCCTCGATTTAAAAAAAATTTTTTTAGTACATCCTCGATCTAAAAAAATTTTTTTAGTACATCCTCGATTTAAAAAAAATTTTTTAGTACATCCTCGATCTAAAAAAATTTTTTTAGTACATCCTCGATCAAAAAAAAATTTTTTAGTACATCCTCGATCTAAAAAAATTTTTTTAGTACATCCTCGATTTAAAAAAAATTTTTTAGTACATCCTCGATCTAAAAAAATTTTTTTAGTACATCCTCGATCAAAAAAAATTTTTTTAGTACATCCTCGATCTAAAAAAATTTTTTTAGTACATCCTCGATCTAAAAAATTTTTTTAGTACATCCTCGATCTAAAAAAAATTTTTTTAGTACATCCTTGATATGAAAAAAATTTTTTTAGTACATCCTCGATCTAAAAAAATTTTTTTAGTACATCCTCGATCTAAAAAAAATTTTTTTAGTACATCCTCGATCTAAAAAAAATTTTTCTAGTACATCCTCGATCTAAAAAATTTTTTTTAGTACATCCTCGATCTAAAAAAAATTTTTTTAGTTCAACCTTGATATGAAAAAAATTTTTTAGTACATCCTCGATCTAAAAAAATTTTTTTAGTACATCCTCGATCTAAAAAAAATTTTTTTAGTACATCCTCGATCTAAAAAAATTTTTTTAGTACATCCTCGATTTAAAAAAAAATTTTTTAGTACATCCTCGATCTAAAAAAATTGTTTTAGTACATCCTCGATTTAAAAAAAATTTTTTTAGTACATCCTCGATCTAAAAAAATTTTTTTAGTACATCCTCGATTTAAAAAAAATTTTTTAGTACATCCTCGATCTAAAAAAATTTTTTTAGTACATCCTCGATCAAAAAAAAATTTTTTAGTACATCCTCGATCTAAAAAAATTTTTTTAGTACATCCTCGATTTAAAAAAAATTTTTTAGTACATCCTCGATCTAAAAAAATTTTTTTAGTACATCCTCGATCAAAAAAAATTTTTTTAGTACATCCTCGATCTAAAAAAATTTTTTTAGTACATCCTCGATCTAAAAAATTTTTTTAGTACATCCTCGATCTAAAAAAAATTTTTTTAGTACATCCTTGATATGAAAAAAATTTTTTTAGTACATCCTCGATCAAAAAAAATTTTTTTAGTACATCCTCGATCTAAAAAAATTTTTTTTAATACATCCTCGATCTAAAAAAAATTTTTCTAGTACATCCTCGATCTAAAAAATTTTTTTTAGTACATCCTCGATCTAAAAAAAATTTTTTTAGTTCAACCTTGATATGAAAAAAATTTTTTAGTACATCCTCGATCTAAAAAAATTTTTTTAGTACATCCTCGATCTCAAAAAAATTTTTAGTACATCCTCGATCTAAAAAAATTTTTTTAGTACATCCACGATCTAAAAAAATTTTTTTAGTACATCCTCGATTTAAAAAAAAATTTTTTTAGTACATCCTCGACCTAAAAAAAATTTTTTTAGTACATCCTCGATCTAAAAAAATTTTTTTAGTACATCCTCGACCTAAAAAAAATTTTTTTAGTACATCCTCGATCTAAAAAAATTTTTTTAGTACATCCTCGATCTAAAAAAATTTTTTTAGTACATCCTCGATCTAAAAAAAATTTTTTTAGTACATCCTTGATATGAAAAAATTTTTTTTAGTACATCCTCGATTTAAAAAAAATTTTTTAGTACATCCTCGATTTATAAAAAATTTTTTAGTACATCCTCGATCTAAAAAAAATTTTTTTAGTACATCCTCGATCTAAAAAAATTTTTTTAGTACATCCTCGATCTAAAAAAAATTTTTTTAGTACATCCTCGATCTAAAAAAATTTTTTTAGTACATCCTCGATTTAAAAAAAAATTTTTTAGTACATCCTCGATCTAAAAAAATTGTTTTAGTACATCCTCGATCTAAAAAAAATTTTTTTAGTACATCCTCGATCTAAAAAAATTTTTTTAGTACATCCTCGATTTAAAAAAAAATTTTTTAGTACATCCTCGATTTAAAAAAATTTTTTTAGTACATCCTCGATCTAAAAAAAATTTTTTTAGTACATCCTCGATCTAAAAAAATTTTTTTAGTACATCCTCGACCTAAAAAAAATTTTTTTAGTACATCCTCGATCTAAAAAAATTTTTTTAGTACATCCTCGATTTAAAAAAAATATTTTTAGTACATCCTCGATTTAAAAAAATTTTTTTAGTACATCCTCGATCTAAAAAAAATTTTTTTAGTACATCCTCGATCAAAAAAAATTTGTTTAGTACATCCTCGATCTAAAAAAAATTTTTTTAGTACATCCTCGATCTAAAAAAAATTTTTTTAATACATCCTCGATCTAAAAAAAATTTTTTTAGTACATCCTCGATCTAAAAAAATTTTTTTAGTACATCCTCGATCTAAAAAATTTTTTTAGTACATCCTCGATCAAAAAAAATTTGTTTAGTACATCCTCGATCTAAAAAAAATTTTTTTAGTACATCCTCGATCTAAAAAAATTTTTTTAGTACATCCTCGATCTAAAAAATTTTTTTAGTACATCCTCGATCTAAAAAAAATTTTTTTAGTACATCCTTGATATGAAAAAAATTTTTTTAGTACATCCTCGATCTAAAAAAATTTTTTTAGTACATCCTCGATCTAAAAAAAATTTTTTTAGTACATCCTCGATCTAAAAAATTTTTTTTAATACATCCTCGATCTAAAAAAAATTTTTTTAGTACATCCTCGATAAAAAAAAAATTTTTTTAGTACATCCTCGATCTAAAGCTTAAGAAGAGAATTGCCGTCGAAAATATTAGTGCGATTGAACGGTGCCAGGCGCAGTTTGCTAGAGATGACGCCGAGCAAATTCCGGAGGCGTTAGAAGGCCTCGAAAGACACTATGCAGATTTCTTCGCCGCGATAGCGAAGTTGGAGGAACTCGACGATAGTAGTGAGACGATCGAGTCATGCATTATGGATCAATGATGAATCAATATCGAAGAGCGGTACAGGCAGAAAAAAAAATCTTTCTTTCGCAAACATCAACATAAGGAAGAAGGTGCTGTGAACGAGACTACAGGGTTGACCTCTTGCACGTTTGGACGTTTGGACGGCCAATAGAACGCTCATCTCGTAACTCGTACACGTAATAAAAACGCTCTCTCGCGTCATCAGCGGACATTTGGTGTTTTTGCGACGCATTTGCGATCGATTTGTATGGCGAAGTACTCGTTCAGGGATTTGGTTAAGGGCTTCATCACCTACCACAGCTGCAGGTCCAACCTAAACGTGACTTTTCGACACGCTATTGGCTCGTAATTTCTGCTTTTTAGTGGTTTTTTTTCTGAGCCAGCTGCTGTCGGTTCCGATGAGAATCGAGAAGGAGAGCCATTCTCTCGAATAAGGTGGCCAGTGTGGGACACCCCTTGATAAGGGGGCATACACTTATACACCCTGTTGTCCGGCTGCGACTGAGATCGCCTGAGATCCTCCGGGCTACTCTCCTGAGATCTCGGCTTCGTCTCTTGTCGTATGTTTCCGTCCATTTTGTAAGCACAATCGGCTGGGTAACTCCTTCTATCATTCAGCTCACAACTACAAGCCATCAGTCATCGACGATGGTCGAAGCTGACGAACCACTGGGTCATATTGAAATAGTATTCCCTCCGTTTTAAACCGCGCAGTGGCGTTAAGCAGAGCATGTCGTGGGCAAAGGCACTGTTTGGTTTGCACTCGTGCCATCGTGCCGAAGGAAGTGATGCTAGACAGGTAGCAGGCCGCTTGTATTCCGGGCCGCATTCTAGACGCAATCGTATCGGGTGGTCAGTTCCTTCTGAATGGAACTCCCGGAAACTCGGATAGTGTGCGCACAGGTTTCGTACCGCTAAGCCGAACGGTTGCTCATGGTTTCTAAGGTCTTCTCACCTTTTTAGATCAAACGCTCCATCGAGCAAGTTTGGCCTTCGAAAAAAGGGGTTTTTAAGGACCTCCAACGTCTCACTCACACCCTGACGGTAGCCACGGCTTCGAGTGCCGATCCGCGGAGGGCCTTAACATATTTTCCTCATCGCTGCATCCACAGGCTTCAGTGGACCTTTTTAAAGTGCGCGATAACGAGCGGCCAGTGTTTGGTTCTGGTTTTTTTAAACGTGAAACTGTGATTTAGCGATCGAGCTGTGTGTGTGTGTGTGGTATTCGCCTGATCCGCGGAAGTGTTTTTGAGTGTTTCCGCGTTGAGAGTAGGTGTATTTTGCCAATGTCTCCGATAGCCATTGCGTTGTTTTATGGACGCCCGGCGGTTGGCGGAGTCTCCGCTCTGTCTCTCTGGCTGAATTTCGCGCGTTAGTTCTAACTCGCGTTCCTCGAATTCGCACTCAAGCCTCTCCAGGTCGTCGAGCCGTTTTCGTCGGCTTGCGAAGCATCATCAATTCTTCGCTTCGATGTCGATGACCTGCACGGTCGAGTTTGGGGTTCGATCCTGTTCGCTGGGCACTTGCGACACACTGAGAGCCTCCTTCGAGCGGGGGGGGGGGGGGGGGGGGGGGGGGGGTGGGGGGTTATTAATCATCTCGATGCACGGGCACTTTTTTTTTGTTTCCCGTTCCCGTAGCACTCCGAAGATTTACTTACGCGTTTTCGAGTGTACGCTTCCCTTTCGGGAGTCTCACGAACGTTCGCGGCGACTTTTTTTGGATACGCGGGTTTGCATTTAGTGAAGCTAAGCGGCTAGTGCACGGAGCTATCGGAAGTTCCGCTAATAAAATATCTCTTTTAGAATATTCTTCGTATTTAAGAAAGCTCTTTAACGAATGTTGCGAATGCAATTACGCAAGAGGAAAGAAAGAAAACCGGCGTTTTTTTGGTATTCTTCCAAGGTAGACAGGAAAGCAGAAAGAAACTTTAAAGAGGTCTTTTTTATTTGTCGCGAAGAAAAGAGACCTCGTTCCGCCCTTTATACTGAATCCCTCTCGGTTCTGAACCGGTTC